>NC_089582.1:6751773-7051773 GCF_019320115.1 Miscanthus floridulus
AAAACGGGTTAAATGCCCGATCGCGCAAAAAAAAGTTACTTTGTTGAAGCAACTATTAAGCTGGGCAACAGTGCTAAAAAAGATTGCAGTGACTTTCGATCCTTTGATGACTGAAAGCATGGCTAAGGAGTTGTGCCAGAGTTCCGAAACTTCTCTAGGCCAGAAACATGCATGGAATTTTACATGTATAAATGTTATTCAGTTGGGTGGCAGTTCTAGAGCAGATGAAAATAACATTCGGCGCTTCAATTACTGAAAGCATGGTCAAGGAGTTGTGTTGAGCCTTGTCAAGCTTCTCCATACCCAAGACATGTGGAATTTTGCATGTTATCACTATGTGGACAAGAGGTGGTTCACTGGTTATACTTACCAGCACCATAAGACCAAGGCTATGTGTGACTCATAAGTCATAATTGGTTATTGTGTTTTACTTACGTGCATCATATGGCAGAACTCATATTAAGTACAATGGAATGTTTGCATATGTCATTATATCCTTTTGCAATGCCCATCTCTAGGCTATTATTAAGTACATTATGCTCCGTGTGTTTGTTCACCTATGGTGCCCTTTGTTTTACTTTTATTTTTCCTTCTGTGATGGTTTACATGTGGTCCTTAAATCCTGTTTTTACAAGCTAAAAGCATGAAATGTCCATTATTGATCGACCAATAGACCTATTTAGATAGTGAATCTTGAGGGCCCATTCTCCTGCCACGGAATCATCCTCATGACATCCAAACTACTACTAAGGGCATGTACAGCGCGTCTTTTTAGCCTTTCTGCGTGTGGTGTTTTTTGTGCAAAGGTCCATCGCGAGCCGGGAGGGTGCCGAGCACGTCGTCTCGTGCTCCAAGACTCGAAGCGACGAGGACAGCCGCGCTGTACAGGCTTCATCACCAAGACTTGATCTGATGCGGCGCAAGATTAATCAAAGCGTGAGGCACGGCCGCTGCGCGCGAACCGCTGTTGCGACGCCCTGCTTCGGCTAGCTGGCAGCCGTGCGCGTGTCATCACCGGCCGCCCAGCTCCGCCATAGCTAGCCACCGCCGGCCACCCAGCACGCGCCGCCGGCGCTCGCCCAGCGTAAGCCACACCGGGCCGACACGCGCGAGCCGCCCTACTCCGCCGCCGTCGTCGTGGTTTTGGTCAACAAGCAAAAGGAAGAAGGAGAGAAGCTTGCAGCACGTGGGCTTGGCTGGCTACCACACAGCGAAAAGATGAGAGAGAGAAGCCTCGAGAAAAACGGATAAGACAGGAGGAGTCATTGGAACCGCATATGAACTGGGTTCATGGACCATGGGTGATGGGTCCACATGTAAGAGAGTGAGAGAGGAGCTATGGGAGAAATTGTTGTAATCACGTTGCTCTTATTTATGTGATATACATTTTCTATCAAATAGCAACACAATAGTATACAAATATTTATTTATCATTGATCACGCTTACATGCAAAACATTAAACAGTGTGTAGACAATGAAATAGGCTACGGGTTGTATGATAAATTCGATACGCTTATAGACGGCCCCTTGTTTGTGGGTTGTACATGCCCTAACAGAGAGAGGCGGAGAGAATGAACGTTTGGCCCCATGCCCTGTCAGCTGCCAACACAGCGTCGGTCTCCCGTCTCCACTGTTGTGGCGGAGTTTCTACGCCCACCTCCCACCATCTCCGAAGTTGGTCTCCTCAGTCTCAGTAGTTGCACTCACGCCAAACATGCTCATTGCCTTCGTCTGATGACAATGACAATGTTGTTGTAGACTGGTTGAGCACGCTTCCCAAAGCAATGTTGTAAAAAAGAACTTTTGGAGAAAAAAAGTGGTCTCGTTAATTAAGAGTCAAAAGTTAAAAACTAACTTTTAAAAAAAATCTTCATTAAAACAGATAAGTTGTTTAACCATACAGCATAAGCAAGCAGTAGGCCATTGGTAAGGCGCACCTCGATGCTTTGGTGGTATTGTTTGAAATTAACAAGCCATGTCATTACAACTAAAAGCCATAAGTCCGCCATCCCAAAGCAAGATTACATAACAAAAATCACAACTTTTGAGAAAAGTGGTGTCTCTAGAGTCAAAAGCCAAACCAACTTTTAAAAAACCTCGACTACAACAAAGCCATTTAACCATAAAGCATAATTAAACGGTAGACATGTCACGTGAGGATGATATTAGAGGGAGACTAAGATTCCTTTACTGGTATTGTCTGGAATTGACGAGCCGACAGAGGAGGGAGTACAACAAAAAAACCTAACGGTGAACACTTTGGATGGTAAGAGCGTCTTCAAGAGATTAGCCAAATTGTTTTTTTTAAAGATAACTTTGGTTATTATTAAAAGAAGAACGTCTCCAACAGACTATGTAAATGACTCTCTAAATTTAGTAGTCTCCATCCCACCTCATTCGCTCTCTACTTTTAGATAGCATACCTCACTAGCCATCCAGCCTCTTAGTTTTATAGAATCTGTTGGATACTTTTGTCGAATATATTTTAGAGAGTAGCCTAAATCAGTAAATTGGCTAGTCTTTTGGCTAATCTCTTCGAAGATGCTCACTAAGAGATTCTTGTTTTAATGATTTTCCAAACTAGCTAGATTAACTAGAGTAGATCGCATCGGATGCACTGGAGCTTTTTTAAAATAATATTATTTTAATAATAATAGCAGATCTGGGTGTTATTTTCATAAAATTGCAAAACTGGTATCCTGTCGGCTATCCAGTAGCCGATAGGGAACCTATCGGCCAGTCAATTGCCGGCAGCCTACATGGCAGACAAAAATCACAGTGCACGGTCCTATTGGCAATCAGGTAGCCGACTGGAGAGCTATCGGCAATCTAGGAGCCGAGATCTGCACTCGGCAGTTGGCCAGCCGATGGGTCTATCGGGCATTGGGAGACAAACCGAATCTACAACCTGCAAGCCACGTCCCTTTTAGAATTTGCTTTATTGATTATGTTTCTTTACTATTTAGATTTTAATATTTCTTTCAACCTACCCAGAACAAAATATCTAAAGACCTCAAAAGATATTGTAAATTTCTATGTAGATGCTAAAAGTCAAGCACAACCTATTTTATTTGCGTCTCGCATCATTTTTTAAGGTAATAAGGAATTATATTAAAACTCAACATAGTACATCCCAAAATTAAACTAAGAAAAAATAAAAAATAAACAAGGTACAATATTCTATCTAGATTCCTTCGTCGTCTTCTTTCATAGTGCCTTTCCTCGATGCTGTCGTTGCTCTAGATGAATAAAGTATTGTCGAACACCGAAGCCAGAGTGTAATCCATATGCCGAATCCAATAATCAACTCCAAAACAGTGGACAATCAAATGTGAACCACTCTTTTCGATCGCTAAGGGCACCGTTAAGGTTGCTCACTCGCTCCACTGCGGCTGTCGGACTATGTCCACATCACCCAGGAGTCTTGCATGGACAATCACGCTGTTTGTTTGTTTTTTCTTTTTTTCCGCTTCCGTTTGTGTCTTTCGTAATATGGTTCTTGTGTTGTTTTTCTTCCAAATGCCATCTGTTTCAACACCGTGCCGCCCCACCGTGTTGCCTCATGTTGCTGATGAGGTCCACATGGTGGTTGCTGCACAATTATCCTAGACTGTCTGGTCGTGGCTGGTGACACCGTACGCGTGTGCTACCTTGGCCGTAGTACTGTCGGTTCAAGCCGTCTCGTCATAATCGTTGTTCCTATGCACGGCTCTGCCGTGCTATCGGGCTCGTGCTGCCAGTTGCATAATAAAACTGTGGTTCTGTTACATCGCACGAACATGTTTTGCTGGTATACGAAAAAAGTAAAAACGGATGGATGACCGAAATAAAAAAATGCAAAAGGGCAGAACAGAACGGACGCAACACGTATAAGAATGTAAAAACAAAACAACTAAAGTAATTTTGCAAAATTACTAACTAACTAGAGTCTACATCATCTAACTACGTAAATATTACCTAAGTATCAAAATACCTAAAGTATATACTAATTTTTTGATCAAAATCAGTAAAAAGCTGAGCATACAAAAAAAAGGGAAAAAAAAAAGTGTTCTGACGTTAGGAGAGGACCTATCGGCTCCAGTAACGCTCACACACCAGACATGAGCAATACATATGCCGATTAGTATCCTATCGGCTGCTGGTTAGCCGACTTGTGCCCTGCCGGCTTCTGGTTTGCTGATTAGTATCCTATCGGCTGCTGGTTAGCCGACCGGTGCCCTGTCGGCTTCTCGTTTGCCGACTGGATTCCAAACTTACGGTTTCACTGTTACGGCTTCTAGATCTACAATTAAATATTAAAATAATATTATTTTAGCAAAAATTCATGCACTGGATTCTTTATTTTATGTGGGCCCCACATGTTCCTCTGCTTTGCAGTTGGTCCGGTCAGCCTCAGCCTCAGTAGTTGCACTCTCGCCAAGCTGCTTGGAGCATGCCTTGCCTTCGTCCGATGAAGACGACGGAGACAAGCCTGAGCGGCAGCGGCCGGCGCGACCTCGGCGCCAAGCCCTCCGACGACGACGAAGCCTGCGTGGACTGTCTGAGCGCGCTCCCCAACAGCGTCCTGCTCAGCATCCTCGCGGGTCTCGGCGACGCCGCCGCCGCTGGTCGGACCAACGTGCCCTCCAGGCTCCAGCAGCTGACGCTGCTCCCGGAGCTCCGCTTCGTCCCTCTCTCCGCCGATCCCGATCTCATCGCGTCAGCGCTGGCCGGCCACGAAGCGGAGCTCAGGCACCTGAAGATGACCGGTGACGACCCAGGAGGCCAGGACGCGCGCGGCCCCCGAGCCCGTGGCGGCATGGCTCCGCGTCGCCGAGCGCCGCATCTCCGGCAGGATCGTCTTCACCCACCAGGCGCCCGGGACCGGGAGAGACGCCGACGCCGACGGCGAGGGGAGATCCGGCCCGCGGCGTCGAGGCCGCGGAGCAGGACGTCGTCGGGGAGCGCGCGCGCTGAGCCGGTCCGCGCCGGGGCCGTCCTCCGAGGCCTTGGCGGCGAGCTGGCCGCTGGCGCCGCCGCACAAGCTGGGCGGCTCCATCGGACGAAAGCGGGGGGAAGCCGCGAAACTGAACTGAGGTTGGGGAAAAGTTTGGCGCAGCTACCGAGGCAGAGACCAAAATACCAGTATCGTACTCGTATTTCATACGGAAATACCCGCCATTTGTTTTTTTTATGTCGCAAACTCACAAATCTACTTTTAGGATACCAGCGAGTTTTGGAAATTACCGCTCAAACAAGAATTTTGAGTGTCCCAAGTCCCAACAGGCAACAACACGGCATATCATCGAAAGAATCAAAGTGCGTTTTACCGTCCAAAGCGTCGTCCACCGTATGATTATGCTTCACAAGTAAGCCAATGACTTGTTTGTTTTATAGTAGAGCCATTTAAAAATGAATTTTGGCTTTTGACTCTTGAAATGTACTCCCTCCGTACTCAAAAATAAAGTCGTTTTGGACAAGACTTGGATCAAACATTCGGAATATAAATCATGAATAATTTTTAATTTGTTGAGTTTGAAAATGTGAAAACGATATGTATAAATTTATCTTGAAAAATACTTTCAAAAAAATTTACATATATCACTTTTCGATAAATATCTTTATAAAAATAGTAGAGCCGTGCCCCGCTAGGAGAGGTCCGCCCACGCTGAATAGACGAGAACCGGTGGCGCGGAGGCCTGTGCGACAGTGGGAGGCAGCGCACAGGGCAAGGCATGCAGGGAGGCAGGGCCCGCACCGGCGAAGAGCCGAGCCTGGAGCGACTGGGAGGCCAGGGCTGTCGCGCTAGGGAAACGTCGAGCCGGGAGGGCCAGCTGCGCCAGACAGGGGAGAGGTGGCGTCGACGACTGCAGGAGGCTGCGGCGGGCGGGGAGGAAGATCCGTCGCGTCGAGTAGGGCGTGTCACTGCGCTAGGGCAGGTCGTGAGCTCGCACGAAGAGAAACAGGCGAAGGAAAAATTTGCCTACTCCGGTAGGGAGGCAACAGGAATGAGTTGTGAGAGGGGGACAATAGGAGGCCAACAAATTTGAGAGCCCAACAGGATTGGGTCGTGGAAGAGGAAGTTGGAGCAGAATTTTTAGCCTCCACTATCCAAATTAGGAATAGGAGGTCATTTAGGTAGTGTTACTGGAGATGCCCTAACTAACCCATTCTTCGTGCTATTGCTATCAAGTGACTCCTCGATGACGCCGCCGCCGCTTGTCGTACCAGCGTGCTGTCCAACCGCTGGCTCTACCTCTGGCTGCTCCTCCCGGAGCTCCGGTTCCCTCTCTGCTCCAAGCCCCGCCTCGACGCTGCAGCGCTAGCCGCTCATGAGGCGGCGCTCAGCTACCTCAGCGTCGGGACACTGGACGCCGACACCGAGTCCGTGGCGGCCTGGCTCCCCGCCGTGGCGCGCCGCCTCACCGGCCACCTCAGCTTCACGAACCACGCGCCGGGGAGAGACATCGACGACGACGGCGGCGGGGGCGGCGGTGAGGAAAGGGGCTCCCTTGAGCTGCCCTGTCTGGCGAGCGCCACCAGCGTGGCCCTCGACCTTGGGTGCGGCCTGGGCCTCGCCATCGCGCCTGTCGGCGTCTTCGCTCGGCTCACTGACATCTCCCTGACCCGCGTCCTGTTCCGCGGCTCGTGCGCGCTCAGCGACGCCGTCTCGTCCCCGCGGTGCTCCTGCCTGGTGAAACTCACGGTCCGCGGCGCCCGGGGCCTGGACAACCTCACGATCCGTTTGGATTCTCTCCGGGAGATGACGCTGGACAAGGTGCGCGGCCTGGAACAGCTCGGCGTGGCTTCGTCGGCGCTTGAGTACCTGAGCGTGTTTGGCTGTGCTTCATTTTTGATTGGGTTCAGCCGGTCGCCAACATCTCAGCGCCTGCGCTGAAGGTGCTCAGGTGGGGGGATCTGTTTGATCCAATCTCTGTCCACCTTGGTACCATGATGCATCTGGAGAGCGTGTGCCCCATCATACTTCCTGTGTATGGATCTCCGGCCATTGCACCCGATCCCGATCAAGACTGTCTAGGGCTGTTGCGGTGTTTTAAGACCATCCAACATCTCCACCTCACACTAGCCTACCTGCCGGTGAGTTCACTTAGTTATAGTTCCTCTCTTATTTGGAATCATGTTGTCATGGCAAGATTTTTTTCTCTACTATGTTTATTGATGACTTTACCTGGGCACATATTTGAGAGCTGGACCACTAGTAGAGAACAAACCTTTGATCCTCGGTCAAAATGGGCTCTAGTCCCGGAATTTTTTGCGCCCGGGACTAGAAATACCTTTAGTCCCGGTTGGTGGCTCCAACCGGGACTAAAGGTCCCTGCCCAACGGCTACTGCGCCAGACAGAGGTGGCAGGGACCTTTAGTCCCGGTTGGAGCCACCAACCGGGACTAAAGGTATACTTTTACTCCCGGTTGGTGGATCCAACCCAGAGTAAAAGTCTACTCCTGGGCCGTGGCTGCGCCCGGGGTTGGAAAGTTACCTTTAGTCCCGGTTGAATCCACCAACCGGGACTAAATGTTCTCCCTTTATATATCGGCCGTCTCCTTCTTCCTCCCCGAGCCCGAGCTCAGCACATTTTGAAGCTCACTGCACTAGTGTTCTTGCTTCCTCCCTCCCTCCATTGTTCCTCCTTCCATTCTTCGATTCCTCCATCGATTTCTTCGATTCCTCCGTCGATTCTTCAGTTGTAATGGTTACCAATCTCATATTCTCATTTTTCACCATTTTCTTATGCCATTTTGTTCACTATATATATTTATGGTTCTTTATTGTGGTTTTTTCATTTGTAAGCAATTTGAGCTCAAAATCACTTCAAGCTTGCATATTTACATGAAACAAGGTTAAAGTATATATAAATATAAACTTAGAAAATAGTTAGAAAATTATAGCAAATCCGTACTAGTTAAACTTGCGGACCGTGTTCAGCTCGGCGAGCATGTTCTCTGCCGAGCGGTAACGGACGTCAAGGAGGAGCTTTGATTCTACGAGGGAGAGCGACAACGGTCGTGGAAGATTGTGTTCCCTTCCTCGTAGAATCGGAGCTCTTCCTTGACCAAGTACGATGCCGTCCGGTGGAGAAATGCTCGCTGAGATGATCACGTAAGCAAGGTCAACTAGTATGGATGATTATTTATTCACATGTCCCGATATCATCGCAGTAGTCTGTCAATCACCGTACCTAAACATAGTATATATAAATATAAACTTAGAAAATAGTTAGAAAATTATAGAAAATCCGTATTAGTTGAACTTGCGGACTGTGTTCATCTCGGCGATCATGTTCTCTGCCGAGCGGTAATGGATATCAAGGAGGAGCTTTGATTCTACGAGGGAGAGCGACAACGGTCGTGGAAGACCGTGTTCCCTTCCTTGTAGAATCGGAGCTCTTCCTTGACCAAGTACGGTGCCGTCCGGTGGAGAAATGCTCGCCGAGATGATCACGTAAGCAAGGTCAACTAGTACGGATGGTTATTTATTAAAACATGTTTTTGAGTTATAATGTATTAAAAATGAGTATAGAGATCTAGATAATTTTATAGTTTCTTAATTTTATTTGTTTATAAAAGGAGAAATTTATAGTGTATTAAAAAATGAGTATAGAGAGTAGATGGCAACTGCTTCCGGGTCCTCGGCCTCTCATGGGTTTCCAAAGCGACTTAGGCCGGGCCTCCCTCTCATTCCATGCGGCAAGTGTCGTGATGAGACGAAGATTGTGATGGAGTGCCGAGTGAAGAAGGAGGGTCCCAACAAGGATCGTATCTTCTACGAGTGTCCGGATCGCAATGTGAGTTATTTTATCGTATTTAATGATTATGGTTAGTTTATACCTATTTTCATGATGGTTGTGATTAAAGTTCTAATTTTTTGTTTTAATTTCAGTGGGATGGCAGTGGACGATGTTCAGGCTTCTACTGGGAGGAAGAGTATGTTGAACTCATGCAAAAATATCTTGCACAACAGGCAGATACGACGGCTAATGAGGCAGTGATCCAGCCGAAGAAGCCCAAAGATGTTGCACAATCGGGGGATCTGTCTGTTTTAGTTGAGATTGGTCGCGAAATCCTTGTGCTCCTGAAATATATTTTAGCTTTAGTTCTTTTAGTGGTAGTTGGGATTGTCTATATTGTAGCGATGCTTTCATAAATTTGTATCTTTTGTGGTGGCACGCATGTTGTATAAATAATTAATTATGATTTAGGTTTTAATATGGTATTTATGTCATGTAATGCAGAGGAGCCGTCATTGGATGTATGTAACACCTCTGGTGTTTTGACCTAATACTAAAATTTGACATGTCATCATGTGCATTGCAAAGCATTCATATAGTATAAAGTTTTGAATGCATTCACTAAATAAGGTTTATTTCATAATGTTGTTATTTCATGTGATGTGTTTCAAAAACCCTAAATAAAGATCATGACCACAAGGGTTAAATTTCATGTGATCATGTGAGACCATGTGTCATTTGACTCAAATAACCCTAATGGGCCATGTTACTGGTCAAAAATCAAAATCTAAGTGAAAGGAAGACAAATCAAATTTGAATTCATATTCAAATTATATAAGTCCTTTTTGCCCCTTTTTACTAATTCAAAATCCATGAGGAATTTGGGGTTGAGGCAAAAAGCAAAGTTGGAGATTATTTTATGTAGATCAACTTTGATATTCAAAGTTTTTCAAGTTTACATATAAAATTTGGAGTAATTTTGAAATGATTCAAATGCTCAAATGCACCCCAAATTCAAATTTCAAAATGGAGGCAGAATTTGAAAATATTTCTAGAAGCAAAGTTGTAGAGTTTGAAAAATTGAACAACTTTCATTTTTGGAGATTTTCAACTTCTTTAGAAAATTTGGGAGTAATTTGAAAAATAGACTCAGTGGCAGTTCTGTAAATAATTCAAAATTTTGGATTTACATCACCGCTTACCGCCGGAGCCACGCCTCTGCCGCCGCCGAGCGTTTTTGCGCCGCTTCCTCGCGCCCTGGCACGTCTTCATCGCCGTGGCGTCTTCGTCGTGCGCTGTCGAAGCCAGACGAGCTCCTCCCAGCTATAAATAGTCGTACCGTCGTCGTCCCTCTCCTCTTTTCCTGCCTCTACTCGCCGCCGATGACCTCACTGCGCTCGCAAAATTCACCGCCATCATAGCGTCTGGAGTTAGTAGCGTCCGCCAGAAGCTCCGTCCCGTCTTCCAGCTCCTCCCAAGCCTGGTCGTGTTGCTCCTGGAGGTCCAGCGCCACCGTGTGACGTTGTCTTCCCCGAGTCCGGCCAAAGCTCCGCCGCGACCCACCTCACCGTGGCCAGGACGATTTAGTATGCCTCTGTCTTCACCAAGGACACTCTCGTGATCACGGTGAGCTCCAGAGCATGATGCTCGCCTTTATTTTGACTCTACTGCACCGTAGCCATATCTACGTCGACCACCATCGGGTCCGAGCCGCCATGGCCAGCGTAGGGTTCTATCTGGTGTGCCTGTTGCTGATCTAAGGGTTGGGTTAGCTTCGCGACATGGTGTAGATCACGTTGGTACAGTCCATCTCACCGGAGAAGCACCGCCGGCGCGTTTTGCCGATCGGAACTGACCACGCCGCCGTGCGTTAGCTTTGAGTGACTGACAGTGGGGCCTGGCTGTCAGTGCGAGTGAGGAAGAAGAACAGTGCTGATTTTTATTTTCTGAATTTGTGAATAGTGCTGAAACTTTGGGAATTTGTAGGAAATTCATGATAGCTCCAAAAATTCTGAAATTTTGTGTGTAGCTTCTGTACATGTTCTAGTATGATTTAAAAATTTGAAACTTGAAATTTGAATAAATTTTTAATGTTCAAATATTCAGTCCATTAATTGAAAAATGCAATTTCCATGATTTTTGTAGGTCACTGTATAATTCCAAAAATCATGAAATTTGTTTTGGTACACTAATTTGTCATGAGGAATCTTACATAAAATTTTCAGGTCATTTGGAACAAGTTCATTTTTGGGCTTAATTCCAAATTAATTCAAAAATAAATAAAGACAAACCCTAAGTGTTTGATTAGTGTTGGATCTTGTTTTGGTCATGTTTTGTGACTAGTAGGGTTCCAAGATCCATTTGGTCAAGTCACATGTGTGATTCTTAATGATAGGGTTGCAGGTTGGTTTTGTTGGCTTGCAACTGTACCGAGAAATAAAATCATTTGCGGGTGTTTTTACATTTCATGTACCGTGAAAGCATCATGTTTATATTATCATCATGTTAAAGCATATGTTATCATTTCGTGTAGAACCTGAAGAACTGAAACGATTCTAGTTGAGCAAGTTCTGGACGAATCCCCGGTTGTCACGGGATTTGATAATTGTGGTACTAACCCGGAACCTGAGATCGTCAACGAAGGCAAGCCCCGGTTTATGCATTAAGCCCTTACCTTGTTTACTTTGAAAAGTTTATCACCTATGTTACTTATTGCATTAAGTTGTTTAATTCAAATGTTACTTACATGATGCATTACCTACCTTGATAATTGTTTACCATCCTTGAAGATGTTTTCATTTACAAAGGCATAGAATGCTTAGTATGCTTTATGATAGGCTTTCAAAGTAAAAGTTTCAATACAATCAAAGATGGCATACTGGCCAAAGAAAGAAAGAATGTAGAATGAACTAGAGACTAGTCGGGTAACTTATCTTGAATGTTGGGTAATGTTGTCCGGCTATGTCGCTTAAAGGCCACTCATTGTGGATCTTCTGAACGAGACACTTTGTAGTACTGGTCACATACTCGGTAAGCCTACTTCAGGCTAATCCGATACTAAGACGAATGCCCACGCACTAGGAGTGGAGAGATGGCGGGAGTAGCGTGTACCCTCGTGGCTGGAATGTGGCCGGATTTGAGGTTTGCTGTGCTCTCGGGTGGCGTGGAGACGGCTTAGTATAGGAGGATCTGGTAGCGAGGTTGATATATGCAAGATTAAGTTCTACATATGTCGTGTGATAAGGAATCCCCAGCTGGGACTTGAATCAATTCGAATTGCCAGTGCTCCGCGGTTATGGAGACTCAATTCATTACAGAAGCAATGTAGTACTGGTGAATTACTAAAATATGAGAAGAGAATGGAATGAGAATGAATGGAATACAAGAAATGTACATTTAGTTTGAGTTAATGAACAAAAGGTACTTAGTGGTAAAACTTGAAAATAGAATGAAGAATAGTAAGCTTTTGGCAAAGAACTTTTGAATCTTGCTACATCCTTACCTTGCCCCAAACCCCTGCATCTCCAAAGTCTTAAACCCCGTTACGTCGGGTTAGTCTTGTTGAGTACTTTTGTACTCAGGGTTTGTTAACCCTTGTTGCAGGTGAGTCGCATGCGCAGGCTTGTTTTGGTCCCTGCTGCATGTCGGTGTTTGAAGTCAACGATGATGAGGAATAATGAATGGCCTTTGGACAAGGCGCTAGTTTGTATGATAAATAAAGTTAATGTAATATTATCCCGCTACTATGGTTGTATAACACTTATGGTATTGTAAGTTTGAAAACAACTGGTTTGTAATTATGTTATCTTAAGACTTCCGCTATCTTTTACTCTGGTATATATTTGAATAAACTGTTGTAATCTGCAATGACTGTGATTGGGATCCTGTTTGAAAAGAGAATCGTGGATGATTCGGGTTTCCCGAGGACACTCGATAGACCTGTTGAGTTGTTGGGAACTCGTGTACGCTATCCGAGGTCTGTTAAGACAACGATAGGTGCATGTGGGCCCGATTCCTTAGGAGGTTCTGCCACAGCTGGTATCAGAGCAGTTCCCATCTAAGATCATTGTAGGTTACTTTGGAAAACCTTCAAAATGATTTGGATCAAAGAAAGTAAACTTGATATTTTAAAGTTTAAATTTCTTTCTTCTTACCTTGATCTAGACTCGATCCTGACTTATTTGAAAATTTTGTGGCGGATAATATGATTAGGTTTGTCCTATGTATTAAAAATCTAGTACTCATGATTATATTAATCTTTTGTACTTAGATTCGTAAGATCGATTCATGCATCATGCTTGAGCACATTGCATAATAATTCCCCTTAATAGTGGTTGGGTAAGTAATGTCAATCCCATTCTTGCTAACCTCCGTTATCCTCAAGCTATTTTTATAGTCCTACCCTAAATTCTACAGGCTATGGCAAAGACCAAGAAAACCGCACACAAGTCCACCGGACCTCATGGAGTCCCGCGTCACCAATTGGCACCAAGAAATCACGAGCTTGGTGAAGGAAGTTCCAAGAACCTAGGAGAGGAAGGATCTTCAAGCAACCCCACCAACGTAGAGAACCTTAACAAGGAGCTCAACACTCTTCAGTCGAGCTCATGCCAAAGACCAAGAAGAGCTAGGCGGAAATGCAAAGGGGCATCACCATGACCATGGAGCTACGGAATGAAGCCTGGACACGAGAAGATGCGGCCAATGAACTGCAGTCAATGAGTTGGAGTTCTATGTAGAGGACCTAGAGATGGACAATGCCATTCTTCACTGAGAATGTCCATATGCTGTATGCTCAACTTCATCCTCCTCATGGGGATGGTGAAGTTACAGATGAAGAAATGATTATAGATCCAGGAGAAGTCGAGAATGAGGAAGAGGAGGAAGATCCTGAGGAGTTAGTGTACTTCTCAGATGAAGATGAGGTTTCGTCCGATACGGGCACGGATGCCGAAGACTGAAAGCTTGGAGTAGTAGTAGTTCCTGTACTACTTTCCTAGAAAACCAGGGTTGTCTTGTGGGATACAAGACATGTAATATAAATAAGAACCCTTTTGTAGTATGAAACCTTTTAAATGCTTTTAATAAAGAATAATGTAAGTAAATGTGTTTCTCTAACAGATGCCTCATCCTATCACCTGAACTGGTGCTAGTGGCTCGCATGACGATGATGAGTGCCCAAATCCTCCACCAATGCCCTCGACTATGGCAGATGCCATAGCTGCACTCGTCCACGCAACTGGCAGAGAATGCCTAGGCTGTTAAGGGAGTTGGCCCAGAACCAGCAGGCACCATACCCTCATCGTGGCCGTCGTAATGGAAATGACGAGTCAACTTATGTGGATTTTACTGACACACGTCCGCCTGTGTTCTCTAAGGTAGACGAACCTTTAGAAGCTGATGATTGGCTTAGGACAATAGAGCAAAAGTTTGAGCTGATCCACTGTACTGAGGTTCAAAAACCAAGGTTTGCGGCACAGCAACTCCAAGGAGCTGCTAGTGTCTGGTGGGCAAATTTGGTAGCAGTACAGCCCGCTGGTCACCAAATCAACTGGAGGGAGTTCAAGGATGCCTTCAGGGCACATTATATTCCGGACGGTGTGATGACCATGAAGTTGGAAGAGTTCTTGGCTCTTAAGCAAGGGGAGCACCCGGTAATGCATTATGTTGGGCGTTTCAACCACCTGTCGCAGTATGCTATTGAGTATGTGAATACTGACAGGAAGAAAAAGAATCATTTTCTTAGAGGCTTGAACACTAAACTTCAGACAATGATGGCAGCCTGTGGTAATGCAACTTACCATGAGACAATCAACATTGCTATCGCTTCGGAAGAGAATTACCGCCGACACAAGGAGGCGAAGAAGAAGAAAATATTTGCTTCCGGATCATCAAGTGGCAAGCATCAGAAGATAGTATACCATCCTCAGAATCATGGCCGTACGCCATTCCGCCCACAACAAGGCCAAAGCAGGCAACAGATTTTTATTCGCCCTGCAACTAATACGCCTTATACTCATCAAGCACCGCAGCAGCAGAACAATACAAATAATGCAAACCGCAATGCTACTCCCCAGAATCACAATTTTCCATGCTATAATTGTGGTAAACCCGGACATTTTTCTCCGAGAATGTCTGTATCCTAGGAAGAACAATCCTGATGCACCCAATGCCCCTGTTAATCAATCTCAGAATCAGTACAAGGGCAATGTTCAGAACCATCAAAAGGGTCCGGCTGAGAAGAAAACTGGAAGGGTATTCTATACGCAAGTGGAATCTATTCCAGAAGGAGAACCAGTTATGATGGGTATGTTTCCCATTGCTAAGCATCCTGCAATTACCTTATTTGATTCTGGTGCATCCCATACATTCATCAATCGTACATTTGTTATGAAGCATGGGATTGCTATTGGGGAAACAAAAGAACCCTATCATATACAGTCGCCTGGGGGACAAATCTGTACAAGGGAGGTAGTTCAGCATGTACCTATTGATTTGGGAGGTTATGAGTTCCCTACCAATATGCTGATATTAAAGGATCAAGATATAGATGTGATCCTTGGTATGAACTGGTTAACTCAACACGGGGCTATCATAGATGTCCTACATAGAACCATAAGGGTAAATGCACCTGATAGCAAAACCCAACTTCTCATCCAACTTCCCTTTCCTAAGAGTATAGTGGAAATAGTCTGTGCAACTGTTGTTGAAGGGGCCGAGGAAATTTCAGTGGTATGTGAGTTTACGGATGTCTTTCCCGATGACCTGCCTGGTCTGCCACCAGACCAAGACGTAGAGTTCAGAATTGATCTGAAACCAGGGACAGCACCAGTGTCCAGAAGAGCATATAGGATGCCACCAAAAGAATTAGCAGAATTAAAAATGCAACTACAAGAGTTGTTAGACAAGGGTTTCATTCAACCCAGTTTATCACCTTGGGGATGTCCTGCTATTTTGTGAAGAAGAAGGACCAAACCTTAAGGTTATGTGTTGACTATAGGCCATTAAATGAAGTCACCATCAAGAACAAATACCCCTTACCCTGAATTGATTTGTTTTTTGATCAACTTGCGGGAGCTAAGGTATTCTCAAAGATAGACTTAAGATCAGGCTACCACCAGATTAAGATCAGATATGAAGATGTGCCGAAGACAGTGTTTACTACCCGGTATGGACTATATGAGTATCTAGTCATGTCTTTTGGGCTGACCAATGCCCCGGCTTATTTCATGTACCTGATGAACTCAGTTTTCATGCCTGAGTTGGATAAGTTTGTCGTGGTGTTTATTGATGACATTCTTATCTACTCTAAGAGCAAAGAGGAACATGCGGAACATCTCCATATTGTTCTACAAAGATTAAGAGATCACCAACTATATGCCAAATTCAGCAAATGTGCATTTTGGTTAGAGGAAGTACAATTTCTGGGTCATGTGCTATCTGCTGAAGGTATAGCTATTGATCCAAGCAAGGTAGAAGAAGTCCTTAATTAGAAAGCACCTACAACTGTTCATCAAGTTCGTAGCTTCCTGGGGTTGGTCGGGTATTATCATCGGTTCATCCCTGACTTCTCTAGAATTGCGAAGCCAATTACTGGATTGTTGAAAAATCAAACAAAGTTTATATGGTCAACAGAATGTGAAGAGGCCTTTCAGACATTGAAGAAGTTGCTGACAACTGCACCAGTATTAGCACAACCTGATATCGAGAGGCCATTTGATATCTATTGTGATGCATCTGGAATTGGTATTGGCTGTGTTCTTATGCAAGAAGGCAGAGTTATAGCATATGCTTCCAGACAACTCAAGAAGCATGAAGAACATTATCCCACCCATGATCTTGAATTAGCTGTTGTTGTCCATTCACTGAAGATTTGGCGACATTATTTATTGGGCAATATATGTCATATCTATACGGATCACAAAAGTTTGAAATACATCTTCACCCAGTCAGAGCTGAATATGAGGCAAAGAAGATGGTTAGAACTTATTAAAGATTATGATTTAGAAGTGCACTATCATCCGGGTAAGGCTAATGTGGTTGCCGATGCCCTGAGTCGTAAGAGTCATTGTCATTGCCTGATTGTAGAACCGATGTAGCGAACATTGTGTCAAGAGATGGAGCAGCTGAATTTACAAATCATAGAACAAGGTTCCCTGTCCAACATTGTAGTTAAGTCCACTATCAAAGATCAGATCATTGCTGCTCAACAGAAAAGTAAGGGCATAGCCCTTATTAAGGATAAAGTCAGATCTGGGAGACCAACATGTTTTAAGATTGATGAATCAGATGTCGTATGGTTCAAGGATAGGTTGGTAGTACCCAAAAATCTAGAGCTGTGAAAGTAGATTCTTGATGAAGCTCATTCTACAAGATACTCCATTCATCCGGGTAGCAACAAAATGTATCATGATCTGAGAAAGAGATATTGGTGGACCAAAATGAAAATAGAAATAGCTCAATATGTAGCCAAGTGTGATATTTGTCAGAGAGTCAAAGCAGTTCATATGAAGACTACAGGTCCATTACATTCGTTGCCAGTTCCATCTTGGAAGTGGGAAGATATTTGTATGGACTTCATCGTGGGATTGCCTAGGACATCTGCAGGCTACAATTCAATATGGGTTATTGTTGATCGTCTAACCAAGATAGCTCATTTCTTACCAGTTAGAGATAAATATCGAGCGGAATAGTATGCAAAGATTTATCTTGATAGAATCTTCAGTCTGCATGGGGCACCCAAGACCATTGTCTCTAATAGAGGGTCATTGTTCATATCCAAGTTTTGGAAAAGTCTACACGAGTCTTTGAGAACTAAACTTATCCGTAGTTCTGCTTATCATCCGCAAACAGACGGACAGACTGAAAGGGTAAATCAAATTCTTGAAGATATGTTAAGAGCATGTGTTCTTTCCTTTGGTGCTAAATGGGATGAATGCCTTCCCTTAGCTGAATTCTCATATAACAACAGCCATCAAGAGAGCATTAAAATGGCACCATTCGAAGCACTATATGGCCGTAGGTGCCAAACACCTTTAAATTGGTCAGAAGCTGGAGAACGTTGGTTCTTTGGACAGGATGTGGTCAAGGAAGCTGAAGAGAAAGTTAAACTCATACAAGCTAATATGAAGATAGCTCAATCCCGATAGAAAAGCTATGCTGATAAGAGGAGATGACCGCTAGAATTCAAAGTGGGAGATTATGTCTACCTCAAGGTATCACCGATGAAAGGAGTTCATCGTTTTGGGATTCGGGGAAAGTTGGTGCCCCGTTATGTCAGTCCTTTTTAGATCCAACAATGATGTGGACCAGTCGCCTATCACGTCAAGCTACCAGATCACATGTCAGCGGTGCATGATATCTTTCATGTATCTCAGTTAAAGAAGTGTCTTCAAGTACCTGACCAGGAGATTGACTTTGGTGATGTAGAACTAGAACCTGATTTGACTTATGCTGAGTACCCCATTAGAGTCTTAGATTAGAAAGATCGAGTTACTCGAAGGCGTACAATCAAGTTCTACAAAGTACAATGGAATCAACACACTGAAGATGAAGCTACTTGGGAGTCTGAGGATTACTTAGAAGAGAATTTTCCTGACTTCTTCGCTTCAATCTAGTTGCAATACCTTGTCTATATTGTAACTGGTCTCGTTTGTCAATAGAATGGAAAACCCCCCTCACTAGCCTTTTGAATAAAGTTATGATGTGTTAGCTTGACACATTTCCTTTTCCATTACTTAGCCTTAAGTTTTAAATCTCGGGATGAGATTTCTTTAAGGGGGAAGGGTTGTAACACCTCTGGTGTTTTGACCTAATACTAAAATTTGACATGTCATCATGTGCATTGCAAAGCATTCATATAGTATAAAGTTTTGAATGCATTCACTAAATAAGGTTTATTTCATAATGTTGTTATTTCATGTGATGTGTTTTAAAAACCCTAAATAAAGATCATGACCACAAGGGTCAAATTTCATGTGATCATGTGAGACCATGTGTCATTTGACTCAAATAACCCTAATGGGCCATGTTACTGGTCAAAAATCAAAATCTAAGTGAAAGGAAGACAAATCAAATTTGAATTCATATTCAAATTATATAAGTCCTTTTTGCCCCTTTTTACTAATTCAAAATCCATGAGGAATTTGGGGTTGAGGCAAAAAGCAAAATTGGAGATTATTTTATGTAGATCAACTTTGGTATTCAAAGTTTTTCAAGTTTACATATAAAATTTGGAGTAATTTTGAAATGATTCAAATGCACCCCAAATTCAAATTTCAAAATGGAGGCAGAATTTGAAAATATTTCTAGAAGCAAAGTTGTAGAGTTTGAAAAATTGAACAACTTTCATTTTTGGAGATTTTCAACTTCTTTAGAAAATTTGGGAGTAATTTGAAAAATAGACTCAGTGGCAGTTCTGTAAATAATTCAAAAATTTGGATTTACATCACCGCTTACCGCCGGCGCCACGCCTCTGCCGCCGCCGAGCGTTTTTGCGCCGCTTCCTCGCGCCCTGGCACGTCTTCATCGCCGTGGCATCTTCGTCGTGCGCTGTCGAAGCCAGATGAGCTCCTCCCAGCTATAAATAGCCGTACCGTCGTCGTCCCTCTCCTCTTTTCCTGCCTCTGCTCGCCGACGACGACCTCACTACGCTCACAAAATTCGCGGCCATCATAGCGTCTGGAGTAAGTAGCATCCGCTAGAAGCTCCATCCCGTCTTCCTGCTCCTCCCAAGCCTGGTCGTGTTGCTCCTAGAGGTCCAACGCCACCGTGTGACGTTGTCTTCCCCGAGTCCGGCTGAAGCTCCGCCGCGACCCACCTCACCGTGGCCAGGGCGATTCAGTACGCCTCCGTCTTCACCAAGGACACTCTCGTGATCACGGTGAGCTCCAGAGCGTGATGCTCACCTTTATTTTGACTCTACTGCACCGTAGCCATATCTACGTCGACCATCGTCAGGTCCGAGCCGCCATGGCCGGTGTAGGGTTCTATCTGGTGTGCCTGTTGCTGATCTAAGGGTTGGGTTAGCTTCGCGACATGGTGTAGATCACGTTGGTACAGTCCATCTCACCGGAGAAGCACCGTCGGCGTGTTTTGCCGATCGGAACTGACCACGCCGCCATGCGTTAGCTTTGAGTCACTGACAGTGGGGCCTGGCTGTCAGTGCGAGTGAGGAAGAAGAACAGTGCTGATTTTTATTTTCTGAATTTATGAATAGTGCTAAAACTTTGGGAATTTGTAGGAAATTCATGATAGCTCCAAAAATTCTGAAATTTTGTGTGTAGCTTCTGTACATGTGCTAGTATGATTTACAAATTTGAAACTTGAAATTTGAATAAATTTTTAATGTTCAAATATTCAGTCCATTAATTGAAAAATGCAATTTCCATGATTTTTGTAGGTCACTGTATAATTCCAAAAATCATGAAATTTGTTTTGGTACATCTAATTTATCATGACGAATCTTACATAAATTTTTCAAGTCATTTGGAACAAGTTCATTTTTGGGCTTAATTCCAAATTAATTCAAAAATAAATAAAGACAAACCCTAAGTGTTTGATTAGTGTTGGATCTTGTTTTGGTCATGTTTTGTGACTAGTAGGGTTCCAAGATCCATTTGGTCAAGTCACATGTGTGATTCTTAATGATAGGGTTGCAGGTTGGTTTTGTTGGCTTGCAACTGTACCGAGAAATAAAATCATTTGCGAGTGTTTTTACATTTCATGTACCGTGAAAGCATCATGTTTATATTATCATCATGTTAAAGCATATGTTCTCATTTCGTGTAGAACCTGAGAACGAAACGATTCTAGTTGAGCAAGTTCTGGACGAATCCCCGGTTGTCACGGGATTTAATAATTGTGGTACTAACCCGGAACCTGAGATCGTCAACGAAGGCAAGCCCCGGTTTATGCATTAAGCCCTTACCTTGTTTACTTTGAAAAGTTTATCACCTATGTTACTTATTGCATTAAGTTGTTTAATTCAAATGTTACTTATATGATGCATTACCTACCTTGATAATTGTTTACCATCCTTGAAGATGTTTTCATTTACAAAGGCGTAGAATGCTTAGTATGCTTTATGATAGGCTTTCAAAGTAAAAGTTTCGATACAATCAAAGATGGCATACTGGCCAAAGAAAGAAAGAATGTAGAATGAACTAGAGACTAGTCGGGTAACTTATCTTGAATGTTGGGTAATGTTGCCGGCTATGTCGCTTAAAGGCCACTCATTGTGGATCTTCTGAACGAGACACTTTGTAGTACTGGTCACATACTCTGGTAAGCCTACTTCGGCTAATCCGATACTAAGACGAATGCCCACGCACTAGGAGTGGAGAGATGGCGGGAGTAGCGTGTACCCTCATGGCTGGAATGTGGCCGGATTTGAGGTTTGCTGTGCTCTCGGGTGGCGTGGAGACGGCTTAGTATAGGAGGATCTGGTAGCGAGGTTGATATATGCAAGATTAAGTTCTACATATTTTGTGTGATAAGGAATCCCCAGCTGGGACTTGAATCAATTCGAATTGCCAGTGCTCCGCGGTTATGGAGACTCAATTCATTACAGAAGCAATGTAGTACTGGTGAATTACTAAAATATGAGAAGAGAATGGAATGAGAATGAATGGAATACAAGAAATGTACATTTAGTTTGAGTTAATGAACAAAAGGTACTTAGTGGTAAAACTTGAAAATAGAATGAAGAATAGTAAGCTTTTGGCAAAGAACTTTTGAATCTTGCTACATCCTTACCTTGCCCCAAACCCCTGCATCTCTAAAGTCTTAAACCCCGTTACGTCGGGTTAGTCTTGTTGAGTACTTTTGTACTCAGGGTTTCTTAACCCTTGTTGCAAGGTGAGTCGCATGCGCAGGCTTGTTTTGGTCCCTGCTGCATGTCGGTGTTTGAAGTCAACGATGATGAGGAATAATGAATGGCCTTTGGACAAGGCACTAGTTTGTATGATAAATAAAGTTAATATAATATTATCCCGCTACTATGGTTGTATAACACTTATGGTATTGTAAGTTTGAAAACAACTGGTTTGTATTATGTTATCTTAAGACTTCCGCTATCTTTTACTCTGGTATATATTTGAATAAACTATTGTAATCTGCAATGACTGTGATTGGGATCCTGTTTGAAAAGAGAATCGTGGATGATTTGGGTTTCCCGAGGACACCCGACAGACCTGTTGAGTTGTTGGGAACTCATGTACGCTATCCGAGGTTTGTTAAGACAATGATAGGTGCATGTGGGCCCGATTCCTTAGGAGGTTCTGCCATAATGTATAATGCTGATCGCCGCTCCCAAGAGTTCATTGACGGCATACATTCTTTGTTATGTGCGGCCGAGGCAAACAAATGCGACAGGTTTCATGTGCTGCTCATGTGCCATATGTAAGAATACGGTGGAATATCCTTGCTCAAGGACTCTTCATTCACACTTGTTCAAGTCAGGTTTCATGCCAAACTATATTTGTTGGACAAAGCACGGAGAAACCGGCATTGTAATGGAAGAAGGTGAAGAAGAACAATGGGACTGACAATGATATTATTCCTGATGGTGCGTGCTTCAATGATACTGCAATGGGAGAAGCTGAAGAAGAGGTAGCCACAGAAGATGATCCGGCTGATGATCTTTGTCAGGTCATTCATGACGCACAAAGAGAATGTGAAAGTGAAAAGGAGAAGATCAAGTTCGAGCGGATGCTAGAAGATCACAAGAAATTATTGTACCCAACTTGTGATGCAGGGCAGAAAAAGTTGGGAACCACACTAGAATTGCTGCAATGGAAGGCAAAGAATGGTGTATCTGACAAGGGATTTGGAGAATTACTAAAAATCCAAAAGAAGATGCTTCCGAAGGACAATGAATTGCCCACCACTACCTACAAAGCAAAACAAGTTGTCTGTCCTATGGGGCTAGAAATAGAGAAGATACATGCATGTCCTAATTACTGCATCCTGTACCGTGGCAAAGAGTACGAGAAATTGGATGCATCCCCGGTATGCCATGCGTCGTGGTATAAGATCAGGCGAGATGACCCTGCTGATGTTGAGGGCGAACGTCCATGGAAGAAAATCCCTGCCAAGGTTATGTGGTATGCTCCTATAATACCACGCTTGAAACGTCTGTTCCAAAACAAAGAACATGCAAAATTGTTACGATGGCACAAAGAAGACCGTAAGGTAGACAATATGTTGAGACACCCTGCTGATGGGTCCCAGTGGAGAGCAATCGACAGAGAATTCCCAGAGTTTGCAAATGACGCAAGAAACTTAAGGTTTGCTTTAAGTACAGATGGTATCAATCCTTTTGGAGAGCAGAACAGTAGTCATAGCACTTGGCCTAGTTACTCTAAGTATCTACAACATTCCTCCTTGGCTATGCATGAAGCGGAAGTTCATTATGATGCCTGTGCTCATCCAAGGCCCGAAGCAACCTGGCAATGACATCGATGTGTACCTAAGACCACTTATTGATGAACTTCTTATTTTGTGGAATAAAGAAGGTGTACGTGTGTGGGATGAGTACAAATAGGAACACTTTGATCTAGCGAGCATTGTTGTTCGTAACAATCAATGATTGGCCTGCTCTAAGTAATCTTTTAGGACAGTCAAACAAGGGATATATGCATGCACACACTGCTTCGGTGATATTAGAGGTGTATTCTTGAAAAAATGTCGAAAGGTTGTGTACCTTGGCCATTGTCGATTTCTTCCTACAAATCACCCCGTAAGAAAGAAAGGCAAGCATTTTAAAGGGAAGGCAGACCACCTGACCAAGCCTCACAACCGAACCGGTGAGGATGTACTCGATATGGTCAATGATGTGAAAGTCATCTTTGGAAAAGGACATGGAAGCCAACCTGTTCCAAATGACGCTAATGGTCACTGCACCCATGTGGAAGAAGAAGTCCATATTTTAGGGACCTACCCTATTGGCAAGTCCTAGAGGTCCACAGCTCGATCGACATGATGCACCTGACAAAGAATCTTTGTGTGAACCTGCTAGGCTTCATGGGTGTGTATGGAAAGCCTAAGGACACATTTGAAGCACTGACAGGACCTACGTTGTTTGAGAGAAAGAGACAACCTGCATCCAGAGAAGACAGATGATGGACGCCATTACTTACGTCCTGCTGGCTACACTCTAAGCAAAGAGGAGAAGGAAATCATGTTTGAATGCTTAAACAACATCAAGGTACCATCTGGATTCTCCTCGAATATAAAGGGTATTATAAATGTGCCAGAGAAGAAATTCTGTAACTTAAAGTTCCATGACAGTCACGTTCTCATGACGCAATTACTTCCAGTTGCATTAAGAGGAATTCTACCTCCAAATGTACGTCTAGCCACCATGAAGCTATGTGCATTCCTCAATGCAATTTCTCAGAAGGCAATTGATCCAACTGATCTAGCTAAACTACAGAATGATGTGGTTCAATGTCTCGTCAGCTTTGAGTTGGTGTTCCCTCCTTCTTTCTTTGATATTATGACACACCTCCTAGTTCACCTAGTCAAGGAGATTTTCACTCTTGGTCCTGTGTTCCTACACAACATGTTCCCCTTAGAGAGATTCATGGGAGTCCTGAAGAAATATGTTCACAACCGTGCTTGCCCAGAAGGAAGCATCGCTAAGGGCTATGGAACAGAAGAGGTCATTGAGTTCTGTGTTGACTTTATTCCTGACCTTGACTCGATTGGTGTTTCCTGAATCAAGACATGAGGGGAGACTAAGCGAAAAGGGGACACTAGGGAGGAAAACATATATTGGTACGAATGATGATTATTTCAATAAAGCGCACTACACAGTTCTACATAACTCCTCTTTGGTAGATCCGTATATTGAGACACACAAGGATCTCTTACGATCCGAGTTTTCAGGGAAGACTGAAGCTTGGATTACGTGTAAGCACATGGAAACTTTCGGCGGTTGGTTGCGAAAAAAATATCAAGGTGATGAGAGCATCCATGAGCAACTGTATTTATTGGTTATGCAACCATCATGGCATATCATCACATACAAAGGGTACGAGATAAATGGGAACATATTCTACACAGTAGCCCAAGATAAAAGGAGTACCAACCAAAACAGTGGTGTCCGCATAGATGCCATAGACCCGAATGGGAATAAGCAGACATATTATGGACGCATAGATGAAATATGGGAACTAGAATATGCATCTACTTTGAAGATCCCATTGTTCAAGTGCCAATGGGTCAAGGTGACCGGAGGCGGGGTAACAGTAGACAATGAGTATGGAATGACAACAGTAGACCTTAGTAATATTGGGTACAAAGACGAACCATTCGTCCTTGCCAAGGATGTGAATCAGGTGTTCTATGTCAATGATATGTCTACCAAACCAAAAAGAGAGAAAAACGATAATGACTCAACCAAAGAGCCAAAGCGCCACATAGTTCTTTTAGGGAAAAGATTCATCGTGGGAATTGAGGACATGTCGGACATGTCAGAAGATTATGAAAAGGATGACCGAATTTCGCCCTTCAAAGTGAACAAAGACCCTAGCATCTTGGTAAATGATGAGGACACTCCATGGTTACGAAGCGATCATAACCAAGGGATATACGTAAAGAAGAAGTTCACTGCTGTGCCCACTTGATGATATAGTGATTTAATGTAGTGTGTGTTTGAGATATTATGTAATAATTGTGAATTCAGATGTTTATTATGTCATGTTTCAAATTAAATCAATGTTTGATTTGGTGGGATTTCTCTCTCAAAAAGGTAAATTAGGATACTGAGTGATGAAAAATTAAAATATTAACGTTAAAATGATGTGAAAACAAATTTCCTATCCAAAACCAATAGTTTTAATAATTTTAATTAAACACTACATTTTTGCATTAACGAAATAATAAATATTAGTTACATTATGTTTTATAATTGTAACAAAAAATAAAAAAAGTTAGGTTATAGATTTTTCCTATGTGCAATAAAGAAAAAGAAAATCCATATTTTTAACAAAATAATTTTATGCCTTTTATTTAATTTACTATGTATTTAACAAGAAAATCCATATTTCTATTAAAAAAGTCTGCTCAAAACAGGCGGGAAACGAAACTGTAGGCCACCTTTACTCCCGGGTGGGAAGCCCACCCGGGAGTAAAGGTGGGCTGCAGTTTCGTGGCCTGCCAAAAAAAACTCTTTACTCCCGGTGCGTGTTACCAACCGGGAGTAAAGGTATACCTTTACTCCCGGTTGGTAACACGCACCGGGAGTAAAGGGACCTTTACTCCCGGTTGGTAACACGCACCGGGAGTAAAGGACCTTTACTCCCGGTTGGTGGCTGGCACCGAGAGTAATTCTCTCTGATATATAACCTCCAGCGCGTGGCGCAGATCGATCCACTCGTCTTCTTCCTCGTCGAACACTGCCGCCCTCTTCTTCCTCGCGCCGCCGTCCGTTCGCCTTCCGTGACACCGCCTGCCCTCTTCTTCCTCATGCGGCCTCCACCGCGCACGCCCGTGCCCCTCCTCCTGCGCGCGCCCGTGGCCCTCCACCGCGCCCTCCACCGCACCCTCCTCCGCGCTCGAGGCCCTCCACTGCGCTCGTGGCCCTCCACCACGCCCGAGGCCCTCCACTGCCGAGCTCGAGGTGATCAGTTCGTCGATCTCTTTGTACATTCTCAGACGGTGGCCGGAAACTAGAACATTGTTTGATGAATCTAAAACACTACCTTTGCTCAACAGAAGAATTTTTTCTATCTTAGATCAATGTTTGTTAATGAAATTTTATCCAAATATATTCATGTAGGGTCTTTTTTTTAAGGATTTGTTGTAGGATATATAATGGTCAAATAGGAACTCAATTTGGATACCCAGTTTGTAAACTAAGCGTTTTTTAGTTTATAAAAAATATCACATGTGATGATGTAAGCATGGTTGGACTTGCATGCATGGCTACAGACAATGAAGGAAAACTTCAACGTTTCTTCATTTGTGAACTTTGAATATACAGATATAATATATTAATGTTGCTAAAGTAATATGAGCATTACATATTTTTTCCAGGAAGACTATCTTCAAACTTTATATTATAGCATCAGAGATCACCTGTAGAAGAAGAAAATAAATTCTTATCATTTCAGAAATAGTAATGGTTATATTAGCAATAAGACACATATACTTACATTTCATAATGACTTATACTTACATTATCAGCATAGAATTTTCTCATATGATGAATGACTACATGGTTCACATGGTACATAGGATCACAACATCACGCACCGACACCGCCCCTGGCCCGCCTCACGTCGTCATCAGTCGTCAGCACATCGGCCCGCCTCACATCATCGTCGTCAGCACACCGGCCACCGTGCCGACATGTATATATACGTCATTTGTATTCATATGCATGTATATATACGTCGCGGAGCACCGCCGTCCTCGTTCGCCCATGCGTTTCTATGTATACGGCGGAGCACCGCCGCCCTCGTTCACCCATGTGTACAGACATATATACGGCAGGAGTGGAGCACCGCCACTCTTGTCACACCGCCCTCTCTCGTGGCCTAGTTGATCAACATTCGTATTATTGTTATCGTTAATGCTAAACAATCACACCAGGGCGAACCGCGCTGTTGATGTCACCGACGTGGTTCGCCCTAGTCACCGACGCAATTCGCCCTCGGCCGTTTATGTATAGCCCTAATTCGCCCTAGTACCGACGCAGTTCGCCCTAGTGTGGCGAATTGCGTCCGTGACCGAGGGGCAAGATTTAACAATGCATATTGTTCGTAGATTTTACGCATGTAAGCAAAGATTTGACGTACTATATATTGGTTTTGTTTTTTGAAGCTAGATGGCCGACCCGAGAAACATGGATGAGGAGGAGTTGATGATGAATTTAATCAACACTGGCACTCAAGTTGCCGGCGATGATGGTGCTAAAAATAACGTGCAAGAGGATGCAGATGACGGGAGTCAGTACTTAGCTCTTGAACAAAATGAGCAACAACATATTGGCCAAGTATATATTTTTTATTATTAGCTATATATATTATCATATGTCTTACTCCAAGGGCTATTCCCAAAGAAAGTCACCGTGAAACCAAGGGCTATTCCCAAAATAATATCTGAAGAGAAGGAAGAAGGAACTGATGCATATAAAAAAGACATGTCTAGATTCTATGACAAACTTAAAATGAATCAAGAAGCAAGGAGAAACCCGGAGAAACCGTACTTCTTCGTAGCTCCAGATATTCTAAGAAAAAAGGTGACTTCTTACCAGCAACAACAGCGGGAATCTCGTAAGCCGTCCAAATCAATGTTATCGGACTATGACCTGCACTCTCACCAAGTCAATTGAGGCGGCACAGAAAAAGAAGTGGGCAGGGAAAGGAGTTGCCCAACTCGGACAACAAGCGCACCAATCAATCCCCCCGCTAGTTGTTGGTAATGAATATGGTTCGAATTTAGGATTAATGCATCAGGCAAACATACCTCCGGATGTCGATTTGGATCACCTTGGTGAATTTATTGATGAGACTGGTCTCGACCTTTACCAGATGTTTGGTGATGGAAACATTGAGAGTGCGGCGGAGGTTGATATTTGGAAGAAAAAATTTGTACTAGGCCAGAGTCTATACAACCCTCAAGCCTTATCTGATCTAGGGGACGCAAATGTACCTGCTAAACAAGTGGTACATGCAGGCGTCTACCAGTGGAGACTTCTGCGTTGGTGTCAGAATTAGAGACGAACATTGGTTCCGTGGTGATGATGTTATGTATGTTGACTTTGCAGAATTTCATCAACTATGCCACCTGACCTCTCTGGACAAAGTTATCATTAGCTGCTATTGCCTGTAAGTAATAATTCTTTCGATCTATTATTAAACTCATCATATGTGTGTATATGCATATAAATTATCCTAACAAGTACTATATATATGTAGATTTATAATGACAGAGCTCAGAAAGGAAGGCTGCAATGAAATTGGTTTTGTTGATCCCCATATAGTATTCAAAGACCCAATTACTCCAAAGACTAATTGGAAGAATGAGTCAGAGAGTAACCTCATGAACTTCTTAGTGAACCAACGCCACAAGAAGGATATACTCTTTCCCTATAACTTCAAGTGAGTGTTAATCATGTCGATCATCCTTAATGGCTCATATGTTGATTCTAGTTAATTAATGAGTGTTATGCGTTATATCCTATAAACACATGCAGCAATCACTGGATATTGATGGACATCGATCTGGTGAAAAGTCACTTGATAATCTATGACTCGATGAGAAAACCACAACAAGACTACCAAGATATGATAGATATTATCCAGAGGTAATTTCGGGATCTCTAGCAACTATATATACACACAAACATGATGATTAACTATATCTGATGACGTGGCAAATTTTTTATTGAGCAGTGTTTGGAAAACCTTTATTGAGAAGCAACACATGGAAAAATGCAAAGCGCCACTGAATGTAATCCCTTTGAAAGTAAGTCCCCTGAATCGCATCATCTTTATTAATTAAACATATAGCTTTCACCGGATCACCAGATTGGATGACAAATCTTTTTCTCGTAAAGTGGTGTCTGAGGCAGGAACAGGGGAACAACTACTGTGGTTACTATGTTTGCAAGTTTATCAAGGTGGTCTCCCAAAGAACTCCTACAGAGAGACTCAAAGTACGTTAAAAATACACTATATATTCATTTAATTATTATTATTGATTGTGTTACTATGTCTTTATATATATATATATGTACATATATTAATTTATTTTCCTTTAATTCAAACCTGTAGACTCGATGGTTGGAGGAAAAGGTCATACGGCAAGACCAAATCAAAGCAATTCAAGAGTCTATAGCCGGATTTTTTAATGAGCAGGTTATCGATTCCAAGGGCGAGTTCTACTTCGACCCAACACTGCCATTGAAGCCAAGCTAGAGGATGAGAGGAAACTTGTTATGTCACAACAACTGTAATGCAATCTTTTGTAATATATGCACATGAAATAATATAATGTAAAATACACATATGCATGCATGCATGTAAATATATATATGATGCATGCATGCATATATATATATATATATATATATATATATATATATATATATTTCTATGCTTGAATTGTGTGATTTAATACGTTCATTGTGCTTGAACCGAAACATACTATACGCGCGTATAAATGTATAATTAGCAGCAGTACAATACGACTTCGAAAAACCTATTTTGAAAAGAAAACAAAAAATGAAAAGAAAAGAAAAAAGAAAAAAAAACCTTTAGTCTCGGTTCGTATTACCAACCGGGACTAAAGGTGCCGGCCATCGTGGCATGTCAGGAGGCACCTTTAGTCCCGGTTGGTGTTACCCACCGGGACTAAAGGTCCTCCTTTAGTCCCGGTTCCTGACCCAGGACTAAAGGACCCCCCTTTAGTCCCGGATGCTTGCTCCCGGGTGGGGAACCGGGACTAGAGGGGGTTCCCCACCGGGAATAAAGCTCTGTTCTCTACCAGTGAGGGAACCTATCGGCCAGTCAATTGCCGGCAGCCTACATGGCAGACAAAAATCACAGTGCACGGTCCTATTGGCAATCAGGTAGCCGACTGGAGAGCTATCGGCAATCTGGGAGCCGAGATCTGCACTCGGCAGTTGGCCAGCCGATGGGTCTATCGGGCATTGGGAGACAGACCGAACCTACAACCTGCAAGCCACGTCCCTTTTAGAATTTGCTTTATTGATCATGTTTCTTTACTATTTAGATTTTAATATTTCTTTCAACCTACCCAGAACAAAATATCTAAAGACCTCAAAAGATATTGTAAATTTCTATGTAGATGCTAAAAGTCAAGCACAACCTATTTTATTTGCGTCTCGCATCATTTTTTAAGGTAATAAGGAATTATATTAAAACTCAACATAGTACATCCCAAAATTAAACTAAGAAAAAATCAAAAATAAACAAGGTACAATATTCTATCTAGATTCCTCCGTCGTCTTCTTTCGTAGTGGCTTTCCTCGATGCTATCGTTGCTCTAGATGAATAAAGTATTGTCGAACACCGAAGCCAGAGTGTAATCCATATGCCGAATCCAATAATCAACTCCAAAACAGTGGATAATCAAATGTGAACCACTCTTTTCGATCGCTAAGGGCACCGTTAAGGTTGCTCATTCGCTCCACTGCGGCTGTCGGACTATGTCCACATCACCGCAGGAGTCTTGCATGGACAATCACGCTGTTTGTTTGTTTTTTCTTTTTTTTCGCTTCCGTTTGTGTCTTTCGTAATATGGTTCTTGTGTTGTTTTTCTTCCAAATGCCATCTGTTTCAACACCGTGCCGCCCCACCATGTTGCCTCATGTTGCTGATGAGGTCCACATGGTGGTTGCTGCGCAATTATCCTAGATTGTCTGGTCGTGGCTGGTGACACCGTACGCGTGTGCTACCTTGGATGTAGTACTGCCGGTTCAAGCCGTCTCGTCATAATCGTTGTTCCTGTGCACGGCTCTGCCGTGCTGTCGGGCTCGTGCTGCTAGTTGCATAATAAAACTATGGTTCTGTTACATCGCACGAACATGTTTTGCTGGTATACGAAAAAAGTAAAAACGGATGGATGACCGAAATAAAAAAAAATGCAAAAGGGCATAACAGAACGGACGCAACACGTATAAGAATGTAAAAACAAAACAACTAAAGTAATTTTGCAAAATTACTAACTAACTAGAGTCTACATCATCTAACTACGTAAATATTACCTAAGTATCAAAATACCTAAAATATATACTAATTTTTTGATCTAAATCAGTAAAAAGCTGAGCATACAAAAAAAAAGGAAAAAAAAAAGGTGTCCTGACGTTAGGAGAGGACCTATCGGCTCCAGTAACGCTCATATACCAGACATCAGCAATACATATGCCGATTAGTATCCTATCGGCTGCTGGTTAGCTGACTTGTTCCCTGTCGGCTTCTGGTTTGCCGATTAGTATCCTATCGGCTGCTGGTTAGCCGACTAGTGCCCTGTCGGCTTCTCGTTTGCCGACTGGATTCCAAACTTACGGTTTCACTGTTACGGCTTCTAGATCTACAATTAAATATTAAAATAATATTATTTTAGCAAAAATTCATGCACTGGATTCTTTATTTTATGTGGGCCCCACATGTTCCTCTGCTTTGCAGTTGGTCTCGTCAGCCTCAGCCTCAGTAGTTGCAATCTCGCCAAGCTGCTTGGAGCATGCCTTGCCTTCGTCCGACGACGAAGCCTGCGTGGACTGTCTGAGCGCGCTCCCCAACAGCGTCCTGCTCAGCATCCTCGCGGGTCTCGGCGACGCCGCCGCCGCTGGTCGGACCAACGTGCCCTCCAGGCTCCAGCAGCTGACGCTGCTCCCGGAGCTCCGCTTCGTCCCTCTCTCCGCCGATCCCGATCTCATCGCGTCAGCGCTGGCCGGCCACGAAGCGGAGCTCAGGCACCTGAAGATGACCGGTGACGACCCAGGAGGCCAGGACGCGCGCGGCCCCCGAGCCCGTGGCGGCATGGCTCCGCGTCGCCGAGCGCCGCATCTCCGGCAGGATCGTCTTCACCCACCAGGCGCCCGGGACCGGGAGAGACGCCGACGCCGACGGCGAGGGGAGATCCGGCCCGCGGCGTCGAGGCCGCGGAGCAGGACGTCGTCGGGGAGCGCGCGCGCTGAGCCGGTCCGCGCCGGGGCCGTCCTCCGAGGCCTTGGCGGCGAGCTGGCCGCTGGCGCCGCCGCACAAGCTGGGCGGCTCCATTGGACGAAAGCGGGGGTCAGCCGCGAAACTGAACTGAGGTTGGGGAAAAGTTTGGCGCAGCTACCGAGGCAGAGACCAAAATACCAGTATCGTACTCGTATTTCATACGGAAATACCCGCCATTTGTTTTTTTTATGTCACAAACTCACAAATCTACTTTTAGGATACCAGCGAGTTTTGGAAATTACCGCTCAAACAAGAATTTTGAGTGTCCCAAGTCCCAACAGGCAACAACACGGCATATCATCGAAAGAATCAAAGTGCGTTTTACCGTATGATTATGCTTCACAAGTGAGCCAATGACTTGTTTGTTTTATAGTAGAGCCATTTAAAAATGAATTTTGGCTTTTGACTCTTGAAATGTACTCCCTCCATACTCAAAAATAAAGTCGTTTTGGACAAGACTTGATCATATAAATCATGAATAATTTTTAATTTGTTGAGTTTGAAAAAGTGAAAACCATATGTATAGATTTGTCTTGAAAAATATTTTCACAAAAATTTACATATATCACTTTTTAATAAATATCTTTATAAAAATAAGTAGTCAAAGTTATGCTTTGGAGACCGTGTCGCTGTCCAAAATGATGTTATTTTTAAGTAGGGAGGGAGCTACTTTTTTCAAAAATATTATAAAAGGATGTCACTTTTTTTTGTTGGGCAACCTAACTTTTGGATACCATATCATAGCTCATGGCGTTTTGAGCTAAATTCTACAATGTCTATTTGCACCTAGTTGATTGTGGTCACCACATTTGTTTCCATAAAATTCTTACTATCTCTACTAATATTTGTAAGGAAACGGCATTTTTTTTTGCACCTGCGTAGTGTTATTGGAACATAAATACCAGATAATTCATTCCTTTGCGTCTTCCAAAAAGCTCTCATGTTACTCTCTCCCCTTATTATTACAAAATTGTCACTCTTCGTACCTTTGACTTCTTAGTATTTATACTTCGGTAGAGACGACGATACTTGATCATATAAATCCAGTTCTTACGACCAACTCATCACTCCACACAAACATTACTGCCATAAATTCATTTGCTAGCACTTTGTAAGACTTTCTTGAATAAAGATCACCATTGAAGGTACTACATTCGAAATTATAACACATTTTTTGTTTTTCTAAATACATAATAGTTTTTTGCTATGCATTAGATATACAGTGTATCTAGATACCTGCACTAAACCAGAGAAAGGGAGAGGGTGAGATCATGTGCCATTGGATCAAGTTCACAGGGTCCGGATGGTTGCCATCAAATTTGGTTTAGATAAGAATTATATGAGAACAGGTTCCTCTAAAAGAAAATGAGAATAATGTTACCACCCAGTAATAATTGGGGAAAATAGTACACAGTAAAACAGGTATTACAAGACCTATAGCGCAAGGAGTGAATTACTACTGTGTCAAAATAGATATTAAGGGTAAAATTCAGGTGAATTATTCAGCAATACATACAAGACAGGCTTAGACGGCAGGTCGGCATGCTACATCAAACTCATGCCGTAATTTAACTGAAAAACAACATATTCCCAGACGATGAATCAATACAATGCTCTGAAACCAAAAGCCCACAATTCAGCTGAAACCATGAGGATAGCTACAAGGCCTGTCCTTTAAAAGCATGACGTTAATTAACAACAGAAACATATGTGATCCTATATCTGTAATAAATAAAAAAAGATAGATATCAGTATAATGCAAAGTGTCAAATATGAGGCACATGCAACTGCAATATAGAATAGAGATAATAAGTTTCGAATCTGTTTCGGTACAAACATAAGAAATGATCCATACTTCCAGAGGAACTAAAGAAGATACGCTTGAACGAAGTGACTTCTGATGAATGACTCATGGCCGGGACCAAGCAGTATGCTATCATCAGGAGAAAAAAACATTTATCTACACTGGAAGAGAAATGGTTACATCACTGTGGTCAGCCTTCATAGTTCAGACCAACTCCGACCGCTCAGCAAGTAACAACGCCTCAAGTTCTTCTCTCCGTTTCTCCAGCTCCTGAAACACCATAAAGATAAGTATTCAGGCATCAAAAAAAAAGAAAAAAGAAACACCATACAGAATTAGGAAATGAGGAAAGATGAGCTGGCAGTGATGGTGTACAGAACAAAAATTATGCTTGTACCATTTAGGCTGTACCCTTAACTTCAAAACTAAGTGGAGCGATTTTGGCAATACACTATCCAATAGACAGTTGCCTGGCTATGAACAACAAAGAATAGTCGTATATAGCCTATTTTCCTTTTTGCAGGCTGAGGCTGCATATACATTCTTTTAGAAAATTCTCAGATGCAATTCTCTCGTGAACACATATTTTACTTGATATCATATGGCTTGGGATAATTATAACATAGTATTCTAGTAAAACACTGCAAAACAGGCGATCAGCTACTCCGAGGGGGAAAAGGGGGCACCATCTTTATATAAAACCGGTTTTTATATTTCTAACGAGCTACACTTGGTTTTGAGCTACAGCTACAGATTCTCCTGAACTATCCATGGGAAGCAAAACAAGCAGGACTGCAGGAAAAGAATAATCTTATCACACAGTCACTGAAAGTGGAGTAACTGAAATACGGAAGATCAAACTAAGCCACACTAAGTAAATTTGGGCATAAGCTGCAGAAAGGGTGTCTTACAGACCGAAAGACAATGGGTCAAAACAAAGAAATATCCAATCACTGGATTCCATGCTGTCAGATTTAAAAGAATCAAGTACTTACCTGCAGATCCTTGGCTGCTTGCTCCCGTGATGTCGCTTTCTGCTGCCTTGAACGTTTTAGCACACCAATGCACAATATCCCCTACATATATTCAAAGTTTTTCAGTTAACTACATTTGTGAAGATGCATTAAAAGAAGTCAATGTTGACCATTTGTTTCATCACACATTATAAGATCATACTGTGGTATGATGAACCTATGATAGACACAGCTGGTAGGGACTTCATGAATAATCATGATAATATTTCGGGTGTGTTTGTATGAAATTTGTCAGTCTGTGCTACAAGCATTCAACTGGTTCATAATGCTATGGAGCCCATAGTTTTTAAGGCGGTGAGGCGTCCAGGCGAGTGCTTGGTACGCCTGGACGCCTAGGCGGCGCCTAGGCGACGCCTAGGGGGCAAGGCGCCATTGTTTCCACGGCGAGGTGGGCACGCCTGGACGCCTAGGCGTCGCCTAGGGGGCAAGGCGCCATTGTTTCCACGGCGAGGTGGGCACGCCTGGACGCCTAGGCGACGCCTTAAGAACTATGATGGAGCCTATGAAATAAGGTTGGGTAGTACCTGTACTACTTTTCCCCAACAAAAATGACTGAAAATTTCAAAATTATAAAGACAGCAATGTCCTAAGAGCTTTAGTTCTTAGCCATTTTACAGTGTGGAGTCCAAAATTTCGGAACTATTAATGCAGTTACAGTCTTTCAACACATGAACATCCAAAATTCTCTCTTACCGAGATCACATAGACAGCTCCACATGCAAGAAGCATGTAGCTGGCAATCTCCTGGAGCAAAATCAGATCATTCCTTTCAATACTTGGGTATGCCTTCGTCATGACAGCAACACTGCCAGGAACCAAAAATATGGAGATCAACAAAGGAATAGGCATGTGATACAATTCAGCATGTGCAAGAACAAGTCTCAGAATTCATGACACTGCTTGCAGGCAAGGAATTTAAAATCTAAAATGCTCATGATCTCAACAGTTATAGTGCAGTTGCATATAATTGACACAAGTACTTGGTGCACGTAATGTGAATGTGAAGAGGTCAATCCGGTTAACACCAGCTGGACAACAAGAGTATTACTCTGAATTTATGGTCCAGACACTGAATTGCCAAAATTTTCATCCCAGTATTCTCAAACATCGAACCAAGTGTGCATATGTAACATTATTCTTTCATTTGTAATCACCCAGGTCGAAAACTATGTTATGTTTTGGAAAACCTAGATTAAAAGGAAATACATTTCAGGGTTCAGGCAAAGCTAAGATGATATGCCACATTCAATTAACCAGAAAAGTATTCTCACAACAGTGCACGCTAATATAGATAGGAGAGGTCTGAACACGTGAGGACAACAATGCATCGACAGAAGAATAAAACTGCATGAAACTGAGATTGATATAGCAATTCTATGGCATAAGAGAATGTTGAAATACTGTATGAAGGTTGGAATTGCTCATAACTAACATTAACACAGCACTATTATGGCCTTAATACCAAACTAATGTAGGAAGATTATTTACTGTATGAAGGTTGGAATTGCTCATAACTGACATTAACGCAGCACTACTATGGCCTTAATACCAAACTAATGTATGAAGATTATTGTTGCTCATCAAATCTTGGTCCAGATTTATGGAGAAACCAAGTTTTGGGTTGACATTGGAAGCAGATAATTGTTTTATTTCACAAAACAATTATACTGAACAATACAAATCAATGCCTCGTTGTCACATCTGCAACTTTCTCTGATGTCTATTTTCATATTTTATTGTATTATTTGCAAAAAAAGGATAACAAACACTTCCTATATCTGGATGAGCACCAAGCATAAGTGGTTTACTCAATTATGCATTCAAATGAATATACACAGATTGATTGCAGAGTTTTGGAAACAAAATTCGAGGAAATAGAAACATATGGTCACAAAGAATACTTACAAGATCTGGAGCATTCCCCGTGCAGGCCAGTATTCAAATATCTGATCGCATAACAATTAAAGGCATCACTAAATCAACGAGGCAGTAAAATCAAGAAAATATTAAGCTAGCCTCACTAACTTGCAGAACCTAAGGACCAAAATGCATTTATTGACTGAAACAGTAAAAGTCGATTATGAAAACATCATAACAGAAGAAACCGGTACCTAATAAACTTATAAATATCTTTCCTGGTAAACACAACAGTTTTTTTTTTTTTTTTTTTTGATAAATGGTAAACACGATAGTTGCAGTCTACCAGTACCAAGTGCCCCAACTGACTAAATTGTGTAGCATTGTATACATCACCTAAAGTTTCACAATCAGTCAGATAGCGACCAAGCAGGCTCCAATTGAATAATCCCGTCGTGTCGGTAACAACATCACAAGGAATTCGCGGCCTCTCACAATCCAAACCAAGCCAAAGGTAGGTTGTACGGCGGAGATAGAAAGCGGAACAACCAACCAACCTTCCAGAAGCGGATGATGAACCCCCACTCGGTCTCGAGGACGGCGACGAAGAGCGAGAAGACGACCGCGTAGCACCGGAATATGCCCCCGAATATCTGTGGAGGAGCAATTCAACAAACGAATCAGCAGCCCCCCCAGGGCGGGCGTCGGGCGACGACGAGAAGGGGAAAGTCGCACTGGGGCGTGCGGGCCACGCACGTCGGAGCCGGCGCGGAAGGACTGGACGGCGGAGACGACGTTGGTGGCGACGCACAGGAGCGCGGTGGCGGCCGTGACGACGCTGAAGCAGCAGCAGACGATGAGGAGCGGGTCGGAGCCGGCGCGCACGGGCGGCCGTCCCTGCCGCTGCCGCGGCGTGTGCGCGTCCCCGCCGGCCTGCGGCGACGAGGAGGAGGGCCCGGCCCCCGGCGACGACGCGGAGGAGCCCGCATTCGCCATGGCCTACGGTTTGGACGCTTTCGAGGGAGGGACGGCGAGGGAGGGGAGCGACTGAGCGAGGAGAGGTATGGGTGGGGGCCGTGGCAGCCGCGGCGCATAAAGCGGAGCGGAGGAGCACGAAGCGTTGCTGTGGACCGCGCGCACGGACGGACACGGACTGGCTGGTTTGCCTGGAGCTTGCGGTGCTGGTGGACCAGGTGCAGGGGAGCGGAGAATGTGAGGTGTGTCAGGGCGTGGGGCCAGACGTGACTGGGCACGTGAGCCAGTGGGAGCACGGCTCGTGGAGACTACACGAGCGCTAGGCTCCAAACAGTTTTTTTTTTTTTTTTTACAACAAGGCTCCAAACAGTTAGGTACGGCAATTCAATTGCTTATTTTAATTTTGATGAAACAGGGATTAAAGTGATACTGTATGTTTAACGCCATAGTCGGCCTGTTCGATGGTTGGTTTCTTGGCTGATAAGCCCGACTAGTACTAGTTTGTTGTGAGAGAAAAAACGATTAGCTGACTGATAAACCCTAACTGAAACCAACACACAAACAGGCTGAGTACGTCCGAATGTCCCCCTTTCAACCTAATATAAAATAAAGTTATAAAAACAAAACAGAACAGAATATTGTGCTTCCAAAAACAAAGGCTCTGCACGGAGAGCTGAGGCTAGTTGACTAGCGGTTGCCTGATGTTGAAACGCAGAGAAAACTTGCACACGTAGGAGAAGAACCCAGGAGAAACTTGTACACGTAGGAGAACAAATTCGTTGCCTGACGCAAGGCGGCAAGGGATAACAACAAACTTGTGCATGCTACCAGGTGCTTTAGTCTTTGGGCACATACTGCGCCTAGCCACTTGCACACGTGCCAAAGCCCAAAAAGCAGATTTATCAGAAGAAGAAGAAAAAAGCAGAGCTGACTGCACCTGCCGGTCGCCACGTGCCCAAGACATCACTCGCTCATGGGCAGGGGAAGAGCGTTCGTCGATCGTCACTGCCAGGTGGGCTCAGCATCCGAATCCGAATGGGGCCTGATGGCATCGGCAGGCCCATCTCCAAACTGGTGAGATCGGCCCAGCTAGCTTATATGCCCGATAAAATAGCTCGTTCAGTAAAGTAATAAATTCCACTAAAAAAAGTAAAGTAATAAATCTTTCTCAAAAAAAAGAGTAAAGTAATAAATCCATAAAGTTTATAATCGTTGATATTTTTTCTTCTTCATCGATCTACCCAAAAACAAAATACGGATATATTATAAAGCATGCAGATAACTAGTACCATGTGTTGCTTCATTTCAGCAGTTCCGATCCAGTTCGACGGAAGGAAGCTACAGAGTTCAACCACGAGGCAGAGTACCTTGTTAATGAAAACGCGGCTAATGCTTCTTGGTCCAAGGTATTAGATGAGGCATCATCTTTTACCTTGTTAATAAGCTACAGAAACTGAACCAAAGATTCACTTCTTCAGGATCTCTTCAATTTATTTACCCCTGATGCTAGTCTAGACTAGTTTACTGAAACAGAGGCCTTTTCCACGATGGGAATATGGGCAAGTTCAGTTCAGTTCAGTTCAGCATCACATCACACACTTCATCACTCACAGAACGAGAAGGGGCGGGGTGGCTATCAGTATCAAGCAAACACAGTGAACAATAGGTTTGGTTCAGCTTCAGCATGTCAAAACAGAAGCCTGGTGGACAATGCTCATGCTTCGTGATCTGCATTCGACAGGCAAGACCAACCATGATTCAGCGTCAGCACCTGCTGCACTCATGTACTGGTACTGCTGTTATTCTTTGATCATGTTACCTTTTCTTTCCCTTGGTGTTCACCTGCACTGCACACAAACTAAATTGTGTCCCATGGTTTTGTCGCCACTGCACTGTGGTTTCAAGATTCACACATGAATAAGCTGTCTCTCTGTCTTTGGATTTCTACCAGGTTGGCCACACAAGCAAAAATATGGCAGCAATAAATTAACAAGTTCCTGGCTATCCAATCATTTAGAAGCAATAAGATGTTGAAACACAATAAATCAATTAATTAATTAATGTAGGAAGGACATGGAACATGTGAAGTTGCCATGATCTGATTTCATAATGCTCCTTTTCTCGACTACATCTTTTAACAAGGAAAGGAATGAGCATTTCAGGATTTCACCACAAGCAGGAATTCTGGAGCCCATAGTCACAGATCAAGTCAGACAATCTAGAGATTAACAGCTTACATACAAGCCCGATAGAGCCAACAATAAAGCTAAAAGGTTCGAGACAAACTACTACTTGAAAAACACAAAAGCCCAAGTCCAGCACCAATCTCACTGATGCAAAAAAGTGTTGTCCCACCATAGACCTCGTGCTACTTGCTTGAGAACCTCACATGACCACCATAAGCTTTTCATGCACTTGAGCCACCACTTGGTCCTTCACCTGTACCATCTGCTTCCAGTGCTACAGAATTTACAAATTTTGAGAACAACATCAGCTGATTGAGGACTCAAATTTGCCCTAGATGAACCCTTAGTGCTTGCCAACAAAATAACACTACTTCATTATTCACAGCAACAACAGTCAGCATCAACACTTGCACAAGCTCAATAAGATAACTGCATCCCTAAGTATAGCACATATATCACCATCGATTGACACATGAGGGCTACAGATGAACATGATTAGAGATACACAGAAGGCATCTGAATTCTGAAGTGTCGAAGCTCACCCAAGTAATTGATTTTTAATTATCACTAAATTCATTAGGCATAGCTGATTAGTTTCAAAGATCGCCCATAATAAATTAAAAACATTTAGGTAGGATCCACCTAGTTAGATATAATATTGCACTTTAAGAAATACAATATCGAGGAGTCTATTGAACCATGAACACTGTAAACCAAAAACTAAGCAAACATGTACCTGGGGTGTAGAAGCTCACGTAAGGAACAATGGTGTCGATTGTGCCCTCGTACACCTTCTTTACCTTACAGGTCTTCAGATCAATTGCATCGGCCGCATTATCCACGCTCACGAAAATGGTACAGAGATCATCCATGGAGCCAACCACATCTAGTTTGGTTAAGTCGGCATCAACTGGGAGCAGCGTGTTAAGTTCAATGACTCTGTTTTGTTCCCAACTAGTATCTACTTCATCAGCATCCTTCGTCGACCAAATGTAGAGTTTGTACTCATGTTCAATAGCGAACCGCAGTCCACCGTCCTCTGTTGTTGTGAGAGCAGACAGACGACAAAAAGGCACTGAAGATGGTGGTTGAATCCACGACATTTGACGCAATTGCATGATGTACTTGAGAGCTGTGCTACTTTTTAACAGATGCCCAAAATAGAGCCTATTCCCCACAAGCGCACTCCTTATCCAGGGATTGACAAAGTAACCAGGTTGCTGACCGTAAGTTGGCTCACTCCAGGCAGCGGCATTAGATGAGTAGGTGCAGATAAAGGTCACCGCTGCATCACGGCCCATGCGAACAGAGGCCACAAAAACCACGATGAAGGGTCGACGGTGGCAATCAAGGTGATCACAGCCGCCGGTGCCATCAGCAGAGCAGAGAACCGCCGCGGTCCAGTACGGCACCCCTATGCACTTCGGCGGGAAGGGCACCTTCCACTCCTCATCCGTGATGGGATCCCAGACGACGAGGGCCCAGTCTTCCCCACGGAGGAGGTGGCATCCAGCGCGATCGGGCCACGCTCGGCATGATGCGGGCGGAAGGCGGTCGTGGGCACGAAGTGCGACACGCGGATGAGCTCTCGGTTGCAGAACATCCCCAGCATCGGCGGGGTGCGGTGGAACTCGCTGAAGCGGCGGCGAAAGCCGGGGCCGGAGACGAGGCGGCGCCAGCGCTTGCAAACGAGCGCGGCGCGGACGAGCGCCGCGGGGTCGTCCGGCGGGAAGCGGAGGAGCACCTCCTCCACGAGATCATCCACCAGCGGCGGTGGAGGAGGCGGCGGCATGGCGCTGCTTGGTCGAACTCCGAAGCCGATGGCGGGGTGGGGACACGTGCGGAGAGCCAATGGGAGCTCGGCTCGTGGAATACGATAATGTCCCATTAATTAATTTAATTATTAATCGACTGGAATTAATTTAATTAATCGACAGGAATTAGCATTGTTTTTATTATTACGGATATAAATCTTTGTTAATTCAGGAGATTCTTGCGGCTGCTCCTCAGCAGCGGCTGGTTCTCTGGTTTTACACGTACATTGCTGCAGCTACAAAGTGTAACAGTTGCTTAGCCGATATTAGCAATTTTTTTAAACTAAAAATCTAAAATCGTTAGTCCATTAGTCTCGCGTTGACTTTTACTAGACCATATAATTAACTTATATTTAGTTCTCCTTATTGGCATTTAAAACCAAGACCAAATTGTTAGCCCATTGATTCAAGTTTGGCGCCCTGACGGCTGACACTAGTTTGTAGAACAGTTTCACAAGGATTCCACTCGTGCGTGCATTGCATTCCGACGAATCTTGCGTGAACACGAGAAGAACAAAGAGGGATACCGGATACGAGTGGCGGAGCTCTTCAATTTTGACGCCTAGGCCGCTCGTATATAGCGCTTGCATTGGGGTTAAAATACCGATGGATAACAAAACTAGCTTATAAATATATAAGTTTAGATTATATTTTAACTAGCAAATATGCCCGTGCGTTGCAGCGGGAGAATAATTTAATGCATTGTTGATGGCACGAGTGTGGCTACACGGTGAAGCCATCCGTGTGTGGGCACAGTGGCCACGACAGCACGCGCGCCCAGTGTCACCGTCAGGCAACCTAGGACGTTAGTGCGCCAACCATCGACAAAGACCTGGGCTAGCACTGTGCAACGCCGCAATGGGGCGCTACGGCACCCATGTGGGCGTGGCTCTAGTAGTGCTTGGGTGGATGTGGCTGCCTGTGACGGCATAGGCGTGGCCTGATGACCACGGTTGAGCAAGCGTGCAACTCTTAGAGTGTCCTTAACGATCGAGAAGAGCGGCATGCATGGGCGACCTATCCATGCCATCGTTGCACGCGACGACACAGCAGTTGCTGGAGGTCAGCCTGGCAAAGGAGTAGTTGGATCACGTGAGGGTCAATCGATTGCTCCACTGTCAGCTTTCCTAGCTACAGGTCCTCATAATTTCAGTCTGATTTATGTGTCCTCCGCCATGGCTCATTGTTATTGTTATCCTGCGCCCTTTCGAGGGCTCCGATTCTTATGGGGCCATAGATCTACGACAACCATTTGCACGTGCTAATGAGACTCGAGAAGTGGATCAGGTTATTAGGACCTGAGAGAGGGAAGGAGAACAAAGCTACCTCTACATCCGACATGAAAATAAAACCGATGACAAACACATGGATTAGGAAGCAGACATACGAATGTAACGTAACTCGAGCAAAGGATATATAAATGCAACAAATTCATGGTGAAAATATCTATTAAAAATAGAAGATACCGGTTAAAAAATACGACCAAGTGATTTAGTATTAGAGATAAAGGCAATAGTAAGAAATCAAAATGAGAGGTATAGTTTGAAAAAACACAAAAACCATAAAGGTCCCGTTCGTTGAAACTTGGCCGAAACTAGCTAGTTCTGTAAGAGAGAAACACTGTTTAGCTGGTTTGGTGAACAGTAAATTGTGAGGGGAAGCAGCCGGCTGGCTGGTCTTTCCAGACCAGCGAACGGCCCCAAAAAGGAAAACTCGGAGCAGACATAATTTTTGAGAGGGAAAAAAGGAAAGAAAAGCACGGAAGGAAAACAGATGAGGAGACCGAGAAAAAAAGACGCAAAAACAGAAAAAACTAAAAAAGATGGATGAAACAAAAAAAAACAATAAAAACGGAATTGAAAAACACCACACGGACGGATTAAGCTCTCTCGCTTAATATTAGGAAAGGAAAAAAAAAGGAAAAAGAAAAAAGAAAAAAAAACATTTAACGACTGACCAGACCAACAATGGAACGGGCAAAAACATAAACGGACACGATGATAAAAATACATGATGTTTATTTATTAGGAAATCAGATTACTCAATATCGGAGGATTTTATTTGAGGATTTTTTTAAAAATTTTAACACTTTTTATAAACTAATTTTAAATTTAACACTGTTTTTTTTTCAAAACTAACACTTTCGGCCGCGCCTATTGCCTGCCGTGTCATGCATGGTGGCGTGGTAGAAGGATGACGTGGCGATGACCGGGGCTGCTGACCGGTGACGTGGCAGGGTCTGCCGCGACACCGATCTTGGCGTGGCAGTGTCGCGCCATCCCTAACGGCGCGGCAGTCCCAGGTAAATATTGCCCGCGAGTCACCCTTCCTCTGTCTACCTGCCCGCCGCCGCGCAAGCCCGCCCGCACGCCCACACGTCGCGCAGCGCCCCGCCGGCAGCGCCCGACGGCCGCCCGCACGCGCCCGTCCACTCCCGCCGCGCCACGAACACCGACGCGTCACAGCCGCCGACCGCCTGCTCATATCAAGGTAATGTAGCTCCCTCTCTCGATTTCATGTTATTATGATCGTTGTTTTAGTTAGGGTTAGTGATTTATGATAGTTAGGTTAGTGAATTTGTTTATTTAGGTAGGTAGTTTTTAGAGTTTAGGTTGTGTGTTGTAGTATAGTTAAGGTTTGGTTAGGTAGTTAGGGTTTAGGTTATTGTTAGTTAGGATTTTGGGTTTACGGATTGATTATGTATTTATTATTTAGTTAGTTTATATACTAGTTTTCAAGTGTCGGTACTTAGTAGTGCGTGATACGGTGATTTGGATGACTTGATGAAGTTTCGTCAAATACTTATTTTACTAGTGAAATTGTTTAATATGTCTATTAATGTTACTTTGAATATATACATGTGCTTTCATATTGTGTTCGTATTGCATAACAAGTAGTTCAAATCTTGCAATGCTACATAATGTTAATTTGAATACTCTAACAATTTGTTTATCAATTTGTAACAGGATGACTCCTCCCACGCAGCACCCGTTGTATCCCCTTCTTGAGGTGGAATACGACGACCAGCACCGAGCACACATCTTGAGTGATACCGACGCAGAGGTGGCCTTGCCTTTTTTGAGGCCCCGCACGCACACTAGGGCGCACCAGTGAGACGAGCGTTACGCGCTGTACATACGGCGTGCCAGCTTCCTCGAGCTTGTCCGTGTTGTCAACTACGGTCTTCTGCCCCTTGACCCAGCACTACTTACTGCAGTTGTAGATAGGTGTGAGTATCTTCTTTGTAAGTAAACATTCTTATAACAAATTTGAGGCAACTAATAGTCGTTCTATTCTTATAACAGGTGGAGGTCTAAGACCCACACGTTCCACCTACCTTGCGCGCGAGATGACCTTGACCATGTAGGACGTGAAGGCTATCTTTGGCCTTTGGTTGGAGGGACTTCCAGTGACAGGTATAGTTGACAACGATCATTAGAGGGAGCTGATGGCTCAGTTCACTGGCTTTCTTCCACTGGACGACGAGGTTTCTAAGAAAAATAAGTGAGCAATTTAAGCCTATTTAATACTTGCATTGCTTTTCTGTAGCCATTGAGTCTCATTTTCTTTGGTGAATTTTAAGAAAAGTTCTAGTGTTTTGTCTTCCTGGATCACAGAGCCTTTGATTACTTGGACCTACAAGCTGATGAGGCTCAGATCGACAGGTTCGCTAGAGTGTGGCTCTGGCACTTCCTTGGTGCTTTCCTATTCCCAGATGCCTCGGGCAACACCATCAGCTGGATCTTTCTTGACATACTACGTCAGCCATGGGAGAACATAGCGGTGTACAGCTAGGGCAACACAGTTTTGGCATGGATGTATCGACAGCTATGCGTTGCCTGCCGTTGCACCTCAGGGTATGTGAACCTTGGGGGTTGCTCCTACTTACTCTAGGTTTGGTGTTGGGAACGATGGTTCATTAGGAGGCCCCTTAATACTGGTTTACCGGTAAGTACTTTGGTTCGCTATATTCTTTGAGGCAGTTACATATGATGAAATTATTAATGGCTAATTTATTATCGTGATCAATGCAGCAATGGAATGGGTAGGATACACTCCCTACAGCTCTGTATATCTGGACGAAAGCAGGGTTAGTTAGAGGGAATGCGAGGTGCAAGTACAGGGAGTACACAAATGGTCTCGACGTCCTGACACAGCACCATGTTACGCTCTCTTTACTATCATACATGTGTCTTGTTCGATATACACTATATCACAACCTAACTCAATTACAAAATATTCAGGTGCATTGGTGTATCTTGGTTCAATCAATGATCAAGTATGGGAGGTGACCGAGAATGACTATGCTATCATTGATCCCGACAATCCAACCAACCAAGACAAGACCAACAAGCAATGCAATACAATGGCTCTCAACACCATATACAATGCCATTGATTCCAAGGTATTTGAGCAAATCAAGGATTGTGAAAGAGCTAATGAGGTGTGGAGGAGATTGGAGGAAACATATGAGGGCACACCGGCAGTGAAGAGTGCCAAGTTGTACATCCTCAAGGATAAGTTAACAAGCTTCAAGATGAAGGATGATGAGAGCATTCCAGAGATGTTCTATCAGTTGCAAGTAATTGTCAATGACTTGAAGGCTTTGGGAGAGAAGATCAAGGATGATGATGTCTCTCATCGGTTCTTAATGTGTCTACCTCCAAGATTTGAGATGTTGAGATTGCTTATCATAAGAGGAGGATTGAAGAAGATTATCCCCAACCAAGTACTAGGTGATGTCATGACGCAAGAGACATACCGTGTGGAAAGGGAGGGGGATGACAAGGATGACAAGAAGGAAGAAGAAGAGTATAACATTCAAGGCTAGCTCATCATCATCCAAGAACAAGGGAAAGTCCAAAAAAGAATCAAGTGATGATGATGATCTTAGTGATATTGATGGTGAAGCTATGGCCCTCTTTGTACGCAAAATGAAAAAATTCATAAAGAAAAAGGGCTATGGTGCAAGAAAGAGAAGAGATCACACCAAAAGTAAAGAATATGTGAGAAGATGCTACAATTGCAAGAGCCCTGATCATATTGTAGTGAATTGTCCCTACAATAGTGACAATGATGAGGATAAAAAGAAGAAGCACAAGAAGGACAAGAAAGAAAAGAAGGAGAATAAGGAGAAGAGAATGACCTTCCAAAAGAATAAGAAAGGTGGAGACTATGTGGTCACATGGAATAGTGATGGTTCTTCGGATAGTGATAGCTCTAGTGATGATGACAAGAAATCTATCAAGAAAGCACTAGCAAGCATCACCATCAACAACAAGCCCTCCATCTTCGACACTCCATCGATATGTCTCATGGCAAAGCCTACTAAGGTAAAATATGATGTGAGCGATGATGATGACTGTGAAAGTGATGCCTGTAGGAGTGATGATAATGATGAGGAGGAGTATACTAAGGAAGAGCTCTTGGACATGTGTGAGCAAGTGCACACTTGGATTGAGATGAAGAGAAAGGAGTGCAAAGAATTACGTAAGAAAGTCAAATTTCTTGAGCAATCCTTTGATGAGCTCAATGCCACTCATGAGAGGCTAATGGAAGCCCATGAGAACCTTGACAAAGCTCACTCTAAGCTTGAAAAAGCTCACTCCTCTCTCATTGAGAAAGTCAAAAAGGAGGAATCCAAGAAGGAGCAAGTGATCGTGTCTTGTTATGTGGGACTAACATGTAATCTTATTGATGAATCTTTTTATAAGCCCATTGTAGTTGCTCCCACTAATACTTCTTGTAGCACTACTACTTCTACTTCACCTTTGAGTGATGGTCTCACTTGTGATGCCTCACTAATGGTGGAAAATGAGACCCTCAAGAAGGAGGTGAATGAGCTCATTGTGCCTTAGGCAATGCCTATGGTGGAGATACCCGCTTGCTAAAGTACTTGGGTAGCCAAAGGTTTTCTCTCAACAAAGAGGGATTAGGCTATACCCCCAAGAAAGGCAAGGCGGCCTTTGTCACTCCCAAAGTTAGCTTTGTGAAGGGCAATGGTCGGTTTTGCAATAGATGCAAGCAAGTTGGACATGTAGAACAATATTGCAAGATTCATAAGAACAAGCTACCTAATGTATCCTCAATTAAATTTGAATCTTGTTACATACTTTTTAAGAGTGCCAGTGGTGTGAAGGCTAAGTTCATTGGTACACCAATTGTGGACCCAAAGAAGAAGGCCATTTGGGTACCAAAGACCTTGGTAACTAACCTAAAAGGACACAAGCAAGTTTGGGTATCTAAAAAATTGATCTTCTTTTGTAGGTCAATTATAAAGCCGGAGGAAGACATTGGGTGCTTGATAGTGGGTGCACACAATACATGACCGATGATCCTAGAATGTTCAATTCAATCAATGAAAATAAGAGCAATGGGATTGATAGTATCACATTTTGTGACAATGGGAAAGGCAAGGTCAAGGGTCTTGGTAAGATTACAATATCCAATGACTTGAGCATTTCAAATGTGCTACTAGTAGAGAGCTTGAACTTCAACCTATTATCGGTAGCTCAATTGTGTGATCTTGGTTTCAAGTGCATATTTGGTGTGGATGATGTATAGATCATAAGTGTAGATGGCTCTAACTTGATATTCAAAGGATCTAGATATGAAAATCTATACTTAGTTGATTTCAATGCTAGAGAAGCTCAATTGTCAACATGTTTGATCACTAAGTCTAGCATGGGCTGGTTATGGCATAGAAGACTTGGTCATGTTGGAATAAAATAATTGAACAAGTTGATCAAGCATGACTTAGTTAGAGGCTTGAAAGATGTCACATTTGAAAAGGATAAGCTATGTAGTGCATGTCAAGCCAGAAAGCAAGTTGGTAACACACATCCTAAGAAGAGCATGATGAGCACATCTAAGGCATTTGAGTTGATGCACATGGACTTGTTTGGACCAACCACATACACTAGCATTGGTGGAAACAAATATGGATTTGTGATTGTCAATGATTTCACTTGATACACATGAGTGTTCTTTCTTGTTGACAAGAGTGATGTGTTTGCAACATTCAAATCATTTGTCAAGGGCATTCACAATGAGTTTGATACAACTATCAAGAAACTTAGAAGTGACAATGGTAGTGAATTCAATAATACTAGAATTGATGAGTTGTGTGATGAATTTAGAATTAGACATCAATTCTCGGCCAAGTACACTCCACAATCAAATGGCCTAGTTGAAAGAATGAATAGAACTTTGATTGATATGGCAAGATCAATGTTGAGTGAGTACAATGTGAGTCATTCATTTTGGGCCGAAGCAATCAACATGGCTTGCTATTATAGAAACTGACTCTATTGTCACCCCATGATGGAGAAGACACCTTATGAGCTATTGAATGGAAGAAAGCCCAATATAGCATACTTTCATGTTTTTGGTTGTAAATGCTACATATTGAAGAAAGGCACTAGATTGAGCAAGTTTGAAAAGAAATGTGATGAAGGCTTCTTGCTTGGTTACTCCACTACTAGCAAGGTATACAGAGTTTGGAATTTGGCTAGTGGTACTCTTGAGGAGGTTCATGATGTGGAATTTGATGAAACAAATGGTTTCCAAGAAGAAGATGAGAATCTAGATGATGTAAGAGGCACTCAATTGATCAATGCAATGAAGAACATGGACATTGGTGATATAAGCCTGAAAGCATCTAGGCCCCTAGTTGGATTTCGGTGATTAATGTCAATACAAGATTACTATGACTAACGTGTGTTTTGCAGAGGCAATTAAGTTAGGTCATGGTAATGGAGATCGATTGGGCAATCGAGGTTGTCATGCCCCTACAATGGAAATCGTTTTGGTTTTCAAAGGATGGACGACAAGGTTAAGGATGACTAGTTCTAAGTGTCGATTGAAGTTGGAGAGACACTTAGAGTAGTTTAGGACTTTGTTTTTCCTTTGGCCGTACTATGAAGGGGGGTATGAACGGGTAGCTTGACCTAGTTGAGTCTAGTGAGTTAGGTGTGGTGCACACTTGTTAAAACTAGCTCTAGGTAGCTCCTATGAATGCCTAAAATCCTTTGGAGCAAACTTTATTCACATATGATCAAGAGTTGGAAGTGAATGGAGGGTCAAATACTGACCGGACGTTGGCTTTGGTGTGACCGGACGCTGGACGCAGGGTCCGGTCAGTTCATTTGACTGTGATGATCAAGTCTGGTGTGACTGGACGCTGGAAGGTCGTGTGACCGGACGCTGAGGGCCAGCATCCGGTTGACTCCAGTAAGGGTCCAGACTTGAGAAAGTGCGACCGGATGCGTCCGGTCAGTGGTGACCGGACCCTGAGTATCCAGCGTCCGGTCGTTTACAGTAAGCATCCAAGAGCGACCGGACGCGTCCGGTCGGTACTGACCGGACCCTATCAGCGTCCGATCATCACTTGAAAACTGTTCGCGGGTTGAACTGACCGGAGCGTCCGGTCAAAACGATTGGAGCGTCCGGTCACCCCGCAGAAGCTCATAACGGTTCGTTTTTCAGGCTGCCTTATAAATAGAAGCTCCACTCGTGAGTGGAGTCACTTTTGCTCATTCCAACAGCTGAGAAACATGTTTGTGAGTGCCAAGAAGAGCAAGGTCCTAGTGAGGTGTTTGTGATTTGAGAATCCAAGAGTGAAACCTCATTAGTGAATCAAGAGTAGACAAGTGTGCATCCATCTTCTCATTAGGCTTCGCGTGGTCAAGTGAGAGTTCGTGCTTGTTACTCTTGGTGATCGCCATCACCTAGATGGCTTGGTGGTGATTGGGAGTTTGGCGTTCACCCGGCGGAGCTTGTGGGTGACCCAACTCAAGTTGTGAGCGGCTTTGGGTGATTCACCGTGACGGAGTGTCGAAGAATCAACCCGTAGAGAGCACTTGATCCTTGCGTGGATCAAGGGGGAGCTTCACCCTTGCGCGGGTGCTCCAACGAGGACTAGTGGGGAGTGGCGACTCTCCGATACCTCGGCAAAACATCACCGCATTCCCTTCTCTCCCTATTTACTTTGAGCACTTACTTTGAGTATTTACTTTGAGCAATTCAATACTTGTTTTTACATTCATAGAATTGCTATGCTAGAGTAAGTTTGAAACATAGGGTGCAAGTCATTTGTGCGTTGATTTGATAGAAACACTTTTCTAGGCATAAGGGGTTAATTGGGCTATCCGTAGGATTTGATTATTGCAAGAAAATTTAGAATTAGCCCAATTCACCCCCCCTCTTGGGCATCTTGATCCTTTCAATTGGTATCAAAGCCTCATGCTCACGTTTTTAAGCCTAACCGCTTAGAGCAAGATGTCTCACGGGGATGGACCTCCTCCTATCTTCGAGGGGGATGATTTTCCATATTGGAAAATTCGCATGGAGGCTTACCTAGAAGCTCTAGATGTTGAAATTCTTAGAGCCGCCTCTCAAGGGTTCCCAACACCTAAGAATGCCGCACAACTTCAAGGCGATGAAGTAAACTATAAAAAATGGAATGCAAAGGCTCGCAACACCATCTTTAGAGGCCTTTGCAAAGATGTGTTTAATCGTGTAAGGAACCACAAAGACGCCCATGCACTATGGTCGGATGTTTGTGCGCTCCATGAGGGAACCAAGAGTGAGCGTGAGGAACGCTATCATCTTGTGATTAAAAAGCTAAATTCTTTTGAGATGCTTCCCAAAGAAAGTGCTAATGAAATGTATTCTCATTTAAATGTTCTTGTAGAGGAGGTCAATGGGCTTGGACTTACTCAAATGTCACCATCTGACGTTGTGAGAAAGATCTTGAGTGTCCTCTCCATTGACAAATATGGACACATTGTGACCGTGCTACATCAAGGTGATCTTTCCGCCGCTACACCGACACAAATCTTGGGAAAGATCAATGCTCATGAGATGTACATGCACATCATGCCACAAGATGGCTCATCCTCTATAAAGAAGAAAGAGAAGGACTTAGCATTCAAAGCTAGCCAAGATAAGGGCAAGGCAAGACTTGAGTATGAGAGCTCAAGTGATGAAGATGATAAAGAAAGTCTTGCTCTCATGGTGAAGAAGACCGCCAAGATGCTAAAGAAGCTAAACAAGAGTGGCATCAAGTTTGACGGCAAGAAGAAGTTCTTCACTAGCTCAAGAAGAAAGCCAATCTCCAAGATGGATTGCTACAATTGTGGTAAACTTGGTCACCTAGCTCATCAATGCACAAAGCCCAAGAAAGACAAGTTCAAGAACAAGGGCAAGAAAGATGATTCAAGTGATGAAGATGAAAAGAAAAAGAACAAGCCATACAAGAAGAGAGATGGTAAAAAGAGAGACTTCTACAAGAAGAAGAAGAGTGGCAAGGCCTATATTGTCGGTGATTAGCTCACGGACATTGATTCATCAAGTGGATCATCCGATGATGAGAGTGACAATGAGAAGGTGGCCGCCATTGCTATTGATCTTGCATCCTCACCGCCACCATTGCCATCATCCTCTACACACCTATGCCTTATGGCCAAGGGTGAATGCAAGGTAACTAAGAGTGATGATAGTAGTGATGATGAGCAAGCTAGTGATGATGATAGTGATAGCGATGATGATTCACCCACATATGATGATCTTGTCAAAATATTAAGAAAATACACTAAGATCATTAGAAAGAGTAGAGCTACAAATGAAAAACTTGATGCTAAAAATGATTCACTCTTAGCTAAGTGTGATACATTAGAAAAGGCTAATGATGAGCTCAAAGAAACAAATGATTCTATATCATCCAAACTCAAGGAGCTCAAATCTTCTAAGAAAGAGCTTAAAGATAAACATGATAAACTTGAGTGGGTGCACAATGAGCTTATCACTAGTCACAACAAGCTAAAAGATGAATATACAACTCTAAAGATCAATTATGATACCCTTGTTATTGCACAAGAATTCTTACCAAATGAGCCACATGATGCTACTAACCATGTTGTTAAGATTGATATAGCTACCTCATGTGATGATTTAATTGATGAGAGCATTGAGCATGGATCTAGTAGCAAAGGCAAGCAAGTGGTTGAGTGCAATGACTATGATGAGTATGTCAAGCTTAAGAGTGACCATGAGAAGCTCATGAAAGATCTTGAAGAGATGAAAAGTCACAACACCATTGTGCTAGAAACTCTTGATCATGACAAAGAGTTGATCCTTAAGAATGAAAAGCTCAAAGAAGAAAACAAGAAACTCAAGGAAGAGAAGAACAATGATATTCTCAAGGAAGAGAACAAGAAGCTCAAGATGGAGAAAGAGCATCTCAAGGTGGGATTGAACAAGTTTGCTAGAGGCAAGCATCTCCAAAGTGAGCTACTCATGAATACCGTCATGAAGATGGATAGAAGTGGCATTGGATATATGGCAAGTGTAGAGAAGAAGAAGGCTCAAGCTCAACACCAACAATCAAAGCCAAAGCTAAAGCCAAAGAGATGTTTTGAGTGTGGACAAGAAGGCTACTTTGCTCATGAGTGTCAAACTCCACCACCACAACCCTTGCTCAAGCATGCTAGACCCTTTGCTTTCAATGCTCACTACATGCTTAGAAAAGATTCTAGTGGAAAGATGAAAGTCATGTTCTTAGGACCCCCCAACAAGAGTAGGCCTAAGAAGATTTGGGTGGCTAAGTCACTTGTTGAGAAGGTGAAGGGCCCTCAACAAGTTTGGATCCCTAAAGCTTGAATCTCTTGTGTGTAGGTGAACTACAAGACCGGTGGAAGTCATTGGGTTATTGATAGTGGTTGCACTCAACATATGACCGGTGATCCTCGTATGTTCACCTCACTAGATGAAGAGGTAGATGGACAAGAGAAAATAACTTTTGGAGATAATTCAAAGGGCAAGGTTAAAGGATAGGGCAAAGTGGCAATATCAAATGATCATTCCATCTCCAATGTGCTCTATGTTGCCTCATTGAGTTTCAACTTGCTATCCATTGGGCAATTGTGTGATCTTGGCTTCCAATGATTATTCACCAAGAAGGAGGTTGTTGTATCCAAAGTAGATGTCAAACAAGTGATATTCAATGGATTTAGATACAACAACTTATATCTAGTTGACTTCACCTCCGAAGATGCAAACTTGAAGACTTGCCTATTCACCAAAACAACACTTGGGTGGCTATGGCATAGAAGACTTGCTCATGTTGGGATGAGCTCACTCAAGAAGCTTATGAAGAATGATTTGGTGAGAGGGTTGAAGGATGTGAAGTTTGAGAAGGATAAGCTTTGTAGTGCATGTCAAGCCGGCAAGCAAGTTGCAAACACTCATCCAACCAAAGCTTTCATGTCAACCACAAGAGTGCTAGAACTCCTACACATGGATCTATTTGGACCAACAACATACAAGAGTTTGGGAGGAAATCTCTATTGTCTTGTGATTGTGGATGACTATTCAAGGTATACATGGGTGTTCTTCCTTCATGATAAATCCGAAGTTGCATCCTGTTTCAAGAAGTTTGCCAAGAGAGCTCAAAATGAATTTGAAGTGAAGCTCAAGAAGATAAGAAGTGACAATGGCAAAGAGTTTGATAACACAAACATAGAAGCTTATTGTGATAAAGTTGGAATCAAACATGAAGTCTCCGCAACCTATACTCCTCAACAAAATGGTGTAGTTGAGAGGAAGAACCGGACTTTGATCACTCTTGCTAGGACAATGCTAGATGAGTACAACACCCCTGAAGCTCTATGGGCGGAAGCAATCAACACCGCATGTTATGCATCCAACCGCCTATTTCTTCAAAAGTTCCTTGTCAAGACACCGTATGAGTTGCTCAATGGGAAGAAGCCGGACGTCTCCTTCTTTAGGGTGTTTGGTTGCAAGTGCTATATCTACAAGAAGCGGCAACACCTAGGGAAGTTTCAAAGACATTGTGATATAGGTTTTCTTGTTGGTTACTCATTGAAGTCCAAAGCATATAGAGTATTTAATCATGCCACTGGCTTGGTTGAAGAAACATATGATGTGGAATTTGATGAATCTAACGGCTCCCAAGGAGCACATGAGAATCTTGATGATGTAGGTGATGAACCATTGAGGGAGGCTATGAAGAATATTCCGGTGGGAGACATCAAGCCAAAAGATGATGAAGATGATGTACAAGTCATTGACCAACCATCTTCATCAAATGTACCACAAGATGGTGAAAAAGATGGGAGAGTAGAAAATGAAGATACTCATATCTCCCATGAGCAAATGGTGGTACAAGCACAAGATGTTGATGCTCCACAACCTCCTCCTCAAGTGGTCAATAGAAGAAATACACCTCTCCTACAAGATCATCCACAAGATCTCATCATAGGGAGTCCAACAAAGGGTGTGATGACTCGATCTCAAAAACTTACTTCATTTATTGCTCATTACTCTTTTGTCTCTTGCTATGAGCCTACCAAGGTAGAAGAAGCTCTTAAAGATCTGGATTGGATCAATGCCATGCATGAAGAGTTGAACAACTTCACTCGCAATGAAGTTTGGACTCTTGAAGAGCGACCAAAAGGTGCAAGAGTCATAGGAATGAAGTGGGTGTTCCGCAACAAGCAAGATGATCAAGGTGTTGTTGTGAGGAACAAGGCAAGACTAGTTGCAAAGGGGTTCTCTCAAGTTGAAGGTTTGGATTTTGGAGAGACCTTTGCACCGGTTGCAAGATTAGAAGCCATCCGTATCCTTCTTGCATATGCATCACATCATGAAATGAAACTATATCAAATGGATGTGAAAAGTGCATTTTTAAATGGCTTTATAAATGAACTAGTCTATGTTGATCAACCTCCCGGGTTTGAAGACCCTAGATATCCTAATCATGTTTTTAGGTTGTCCAAGGCACTATATGGGCTTAAGCAAGCCCCAAGAGCTTGGTATGAGCGCCTTTGGGACTTCCTCATTGAGAAGGGCTTCACTATTGGGAAGGTCGACACCACACTATTCACCAAGAAGCTTGATGGGCATATCTTCATTTGTCAAGTATATGTTGATGATATCATCTTTGGATCATCAAATGAAGACTCATGTAAAGAATTTGGTGAATTGATGTCGAAGGAGTTTGAGATGTCAATGATTGGTGAGCTTACATTCTTTCTTGGTTTTCAAGTCAAGCAAATGAAAGAAGGCATCTTCATCTCTCAAGAGAAATACACAAAAGATCTTCTCAAGAGATTCAAGATGGATGAATGTAAGCCAATCAAGACACCAATGCCTACAAATGGACATCTCGACCTAGATGAGGGAGGTAACCCGGTTGATCAAACTCTCTACCGTTCTATGATTGGTAGCTTGTTATATTTAACCGCATCTAGGCCTGACATCATGTTTAGTGTGTGTATGTGTGCTAGATTTCAAGCTAGTCCTAAGGAAACACATTTAATTGCCATAAAAAGAATCCTTAGGTATCTTAAGCACACACCAAGCATTGGTCTTTGGTATCCTAAAGGAGCTTTATTTGAATTAATTGGCTATTCCGATTCGGATTACACTGGATGCAAAGTTGATAGAAAAAGCACATCCGGAGGGTGCCATTTGCTTGGTAGATCACTTGTGTCTTGGTCCTCCAAGAAACAAAATAGTGTGGCTTTGTCCACCGCCGAAGCGGAATACATTGCCGCGGGTGCTTGTTGTGCACAAATATTATACATGAAACAAACTTTGCTAGACTATGGAGTAGTTCTAGAGAAAGTACCTCTTTTGTGCGATAATGAAAGTGCGGTAAAACTTGCAAATAATCCGGTTCAACACTCTCGCACCAAGCATATAGATATCCGCCATCACTTTCTAAGAGATCATGTGGCTAAAAATGATATATCACTAGAAGGTGTAAGATCCGAAGATCAATTAGCGGATATCTTCACAAAACCACTAGATGAGGCTACATTTTGTAGATTGCGGAATGAGCTCAATGTACTTGATTTTAGTAACTTCACTAAAAATTGAGCTTGTGTTGTCCCTTGCATTCATTGTAATATACAACATGTTTAACTTGTGGCAATGCATATAGGGCTTGTCTAACATGGTTAAGATAACCGCCGAAAAGCGTGTGAAGAAACTTAACCTTGGATCAAACTTGACAAGCAACTAGTTTTACTTACAAGTATTACATATGCATGAATGTTGTTTTTGTTCCATTTGCCCTCTTGTTGCCTATTTTCTTAAAAAGAATTATAGCCTAAGGCAAAATATCTTGAAAAATATGAGGGTTTGAGAGAGGTCACTCACATCAGTCCCAATTGGTGTTTATTTGGATCTTATTCAAGTTGGGACTTGATTGGGAACAGGCAGCGCGAAGGAAGTTTGAAGATTTGCTGGAAAAGGTGCACCGGACGCTGCACCGGACGCTGCTGTCCAGCGTCCGGTCAGTTCACAGGAGGTGAACTGCTGATGAAGGAGTGACCGGACGCTGCGTCTGTGTGTCCGGTCAGGAAGGGTTCAGCGTCCGGTCGATCGAAGGGTTCACAAGCAGTACTGACTAGACCCTGCTTGCATCCGGTCATGGACCACCGGACGCGTCCGGTCCTGATTCCAGAGGATTTGGACCTCTCTGGAATCGACCGGACACTGGGTGGTAGCGTCCGGTCGCTACCACCGGAGCATCCGGTCAGTGGATCTCGCACGGTTTCAGGACTCCTTTCTCCGATTCCTTTTCTGTCGCATGTGGGGAACTATTTAACCGCAAGCCGTACCTTTGTTCGCCCTCATCCTGCCGTGCCCTAGCCCAAGCCGCCACCAAGTCACGCCAGTTTTGCCCTAGCCAGCGCCACCACGATCCTACGCCGGCCACCTCGCGCCCATGCCGCCGTGCTCCTGCTTCCCGCATGCCAGCACAGCACGCGCCACCGTAGCTCGCACGCCACCGCGCCAACGCTGCCACAGCTCGCCGGAGTCGCTCTGTCCATGCCTCTGCTCTGCCTCTTGCCGTGTGCCCTAGCCTCTTCTCCTCTCGGTAAGGCTAGCCCCTTGTTTCAATTTCAAATTGCGTAAATCAATTTGCAATACAATGCACTGATTTCACAAATACTAGGGTCACCAGTTCATCTTTGCTCCATGTAACCCTAGCCGGTTCTGAGGTTCCCCCGCGTGACATCTCATCTTTTCTTGAATCGCTGATTGTCAGGTAGAAAGCCATTCGATTCAATTTCGCATCTACATTGCTTTCTCTGCTAGGGTTTCGCATCTATTAGCAATATGGTATTTATTTGTATATCCATCTATTCTATTGTGCAGCGAGTCGGTTCCATTGTGGTTCTTGTGGTAGTTGGCAGTCAACTCAGAGCCAAGCTCGCGAGTAAGGATCGAGGCCAAGCCTCGAAAGCAGCAGTTTGACAATTGATCTTCATCAGCAGTAGTTCACCATCTTGTCAGCTCAGATGGCTCGCACCAAGAACGTTGGTGGTGGCCTAGGTGATGATGATAGGAGGCCCTCGCCTCGCTAGCCAGCCAGATCTAAGGGCAAGTCAACCAAGTAGGTGACATCTAAGAAGCGGAAGTACCCCAATGCAGAGACAGCGAGAGCAGCAGCTGTTGCAGAGGCCGCAGAGCATGCTGAGAGAGGTGGTGCCCGCAGCGGAGTTGTCATTGTAGATCAGCCGATTTCACCAGCACTGAGAGCTACGATTGAGGATGTTGAGCGTCGTCATGGGAGTCCAGCTGGGACTGCCACGTTTGCAGGACGACGGGTTGCCATTGAGGAGGGTCTGTCAGCTCAGCAGCAGCCCCTACCAGCAGAGCCTCAGCCAGCCCAGGAGACTTAGGAGGGTCAGGAGACCGAGCCGGCACCTCAGCTACGCCGCTTGAGTCGTACTAGTGCTACAGTTCCACCGAGGCCAGTTACACAGCGTAGAGGTTCATGTCCTCCGCCCAGACCTCAGGGTCCGCCTCCAGTGGTTCACCTCGACTTGAGGGCCGCCACCGCCAGACAGGTTCAGCAGCTACGATTTGTTGAGTTTGAGGTTTGGTTTCCTCCAAGGAGGGATGAGAGAGTAGCTGAGGGTTTCTACATGCCACTGCAGAAGGATTTCTACAATGCTTATCTCAATAGTGGGGCAATGTTCAGATCTCAGAGAGTATGTCAGATAGAGTCTATTGTGGCAGCAGCCGGAGAGAGCATTCGGCCATACTTGTCATATTTGCCAGGACTGTCAGATCTGATTGGACGGACGGGGATATATGTACCATCTTGGGTCCGTCAGTTTTATGCTTCGCTCTACATCGATCCACATCACAGATTCATTCACTTTGCCTTCAAAGACAAAGACTACAGAGTGATGAGTGGCAGAGCCAGAGAGATACTGAGGCTACAGGAGCAGCCTGTCAAGATGCATGAGGTCTGTTATGGTCAGCAGGAGCCTCCTAGGCGTCCTCATGGAGGGTTGGTGCCCCCTACAGATTTAGTGCGACATTGCTTCAAGGAGCCGTTTGGAGAGGGGTCGAGCAGGAACCCTAGTGACTTGACTCCTACAGCAAGGGTACTAGAGGCCATCATCAGGAGGACACTGCTTCCCAGGTTGGGATACAGGGAGGGCCTGACTCGCTTACAGCTATGGCTTCTCAATGCCATCATGCAACAGACAGTATTTGATATCTGGGATCTCCTACTTTCAGAGATGGAGGACACAATAGCTGAGGGATTCAAGGGTCATAGGTAGCTTCCCTATGCTCACTGGATCATGTTCCTCATCCGCAGAGTAGTGCTTGATAAGCCCCCTGGTATGATGGATGAGTATATAGGTGCCACCACAGAGTTCCCAGCTTACAACCTATCATAGAGGATTAGGCACACCACTCCTCAGGCACCCAGACAGCCTAGCCGTCGTCCCGACGTGCCAGAGTCTGTAGCTTAGCAGGATGAGATCATCAGAGGGATTGCAGCCACTGAGGAGGAGGAGCTAGAGGCACAGCAGGAGGTGAGCGAGTACAGTGATAGCTCTGATGATGACTACCAGCCTATACCTCAGATGCCTCCACGCAGACACGATGCAGAGGCCGGTAGCTCCAGTTCTGCTCCACCTGCTCCTCAGACAGACCCCGCTCTCATTGCTATTCTTGAGCGGATGCAGCAGGATCAGACACGCCAGGCACAGGAGACAGCTGCCAACTTCACACAGTTTTAGGCTTGTCAGGACGAGTTCCAGCGGCAGCAGCAGCTCCTTCAGCACCAGCAGTTACTTATGCAGTAGCAGCTCATGGGATTCATGCAGCATGTAGTGACAGCCATTGGGATCCCACTACCACAGCCTTTGCCCCAGCTTGCATAGCCTCCTACCACTTCGACGACTCTAGCAGTACAGCCCAGTGGGCTCTAGAGTCAGGGACAGCCTCCAGCTCAGTTTGCTTCACCTCCTATACAGGTGTCCCAGTGGTTAGCCTCACCCATGGTAGCCCCGCAGTTCACTCCATTTCAGACGGGCTTCACACCAGAGCAGTCTTCCTTGCTATTCGTGCTTGAGACGTCAGTCTCCAGGAGTCTTGGAGCATCCTTCAGCGAGTTGACCGGCATGCCTACTCCGCCTCATATGCATACCGTCGGTCCGTCTACAGCAGCTCCAGTCGCAGTGACTACTTAGAGGCTCCCCTCGTCTGTCGCCTCGTCAGATCCTACGACAGACATACTAGCAGCTTCCCAGGCAGCACTAGCCCTAGCTCAGACCTAGACCGCTTCAGCGACACTTCCTGCTTCAGAGGGTCAGTCAGTTCAGAGCTCAGGGTCAGATGATGATGGCGCCCAGTTCCATCTTGCTCCACATACTTCAGCGCCCGACTCGTCCGCTGCAGCCCCGCCAACCGACCCTTAGGTTTTGGTGTTTGACACCAAAGGGGGAGAGGGCTTGAGTATGTAGACTCAGGGGGAGCGAGTTTTAGGGGGAGCTAGTTATCTAGTATTAGTTTATTATATACATTTGGAGTTTTATTTGTGTGATACACTATTACTTATGCATTCGTGTGTTTACTTTCATGCATACTATTATATATATGTGATAGTGCTATCTACATGATTGTGATAGTTGACATGTGTGATTTCTACTTTGCATTATCTATATGTCATATCACTTGTGATGCTCATTTGTTTTTGCTTCCACGCTTATACTTCGAAGCAAATGAGCTTTGTTACTCGTACTCATGCTTAATTCATATTCTTTGAGTACATTGTGTTGGTTTGGGTCATATAAGCTTGCCTAACTCTTTTAATCTTAACGACAAAAGCTTATATGAACCAAGCCCTTCAAAAACCTCACTCCATAACATACTCAAGGTAGTATTGTCATCAATCACCAAAAAGGGGGAGATTGAAAGCATCTAGGCCCCTAGTTGGATTTCGGTGATTAATGTCAATACAAGATTACTATGACTAACATGTGTTTTGCAGAGGCAATTAAGTTAGGTCATGGTAATGGAGATCGATTGGGCAATCGAGGTTGTCATGCCCCTACGATGGAAATCGTTTCGGTTTTCAAAGGATGGACGACAAGGTTAAGGATGACTAGTTCTAAGTGTCGATTGAAGTTGGAGAGACACTTAGAGTAGTTTAGGACTTTGTTTTTCCTTTGGCCGTACTATGAAGGGGGATATGAACGGGTAGCTTGACCTAGTTGAGTCTAGTGAGTTAGGTGTGGTGCACACTTGTTAAAACTAGCTCTAGTAGCTCCTATGAATGCCTAAAATCCTTTGGAGCAAACTTCATTCACATATGATCGAGAGTTGGAAGTGAATGGAGGGTCAAATACTGACCGGACGCTGGCTCCGGTGTGACCGGACGCTGGCCGCAGGGTCCAGTCAGTTCATTTGACTGTGATGATCAAGTCTGGTGTGACCGGACGCTGGAAGGTCGTGTGACCGGAAGCTGAGGGCCAGCGTCCGGTCGACTCCAGTAAGGGTCCAGACTTGAGAAAGTGCGACCGGACGCGTCCGATCAGTGGTGACCGGACCCTGAGTATCCAGCGTCCGGTCATTTATAGTAAGCATCCAAGAGCGACCGGATGCGTCCGGTCGGTACTGACCAGACCCTGTTAGCGTCCGGTCATCACTTGAAAACTGTTCGCAGGTTGAACTGACCAGAGCGTCCGGTCAAAACGATCAGAGCGTCCGGTCACCCCGCAGAAGCTCATAACGGTTCGTTTTTCAGGCTGCCTTATAAATAGAAGCTCCACTCGTGAGTGGAGTCACTTTTGCTCATTCCAACAGCTGAGAAACACGTTTGTGAGTGCCAAGAAGAGCAAGGTCCTAGTGAGGTGTTTGTGATTTGAGAATCCAAGAGTGAAACCTCATTAGTGAATCAAGAGTAGACAAGTGTGCATCCATCTTCTCATTAGGCTTCGCGTGGTCAAGTGAGAGTTCGTGCTTGTTACTCTTGGTGATTGCCATCACCTAGATGGCTTGGTGGTGATTGGGAGTTTTGGCATTCACCTGGCGGAGCTTGTGGGTGACCCAACTCAAGTTGTGAGCGGCTTTGGGTGATTCGCCACGACGGAGTGTCGAAGAATCAACCTGTAGAGAGCACTTGATCCTTGCGCGGATCAAGGGGGAGCTTCACCCTTGCATGGGTGCTCCAACGAGGACTAGTGGGGAGTGGCAACTCTCCGATACCTCGGCAAAACATCACTGCGTTCCCTTCCTCCCTATTTACTTTGAGCACTTACTTTGAGTATTTACTTTGAGCAATTCAATACTTGTTTTACATTCATAGAATTGCTATGCTAGAGTAAGTTTGGAACATAGGGTGCAAGTCATTTGTGCGTTGATTTGATAGAAACACTTTTCTAGGCACAAGGGGTTAATTGGGCTATCCGTAGGATTTGATTATTGCAAGAAAATTTAGAATTAGCCCAATTCACCCCCCTCTTGGGCATCTTGATCCTTTCAAAGGCCTAGAGAGGTGATTGATGTTGAAGATGACAAGAATCAAGTGCTCTCTAACTCAAACGTGCAAGCTAGTGGTTCTCATGATCAAGTTCAAGTAAGTACTAGCCATGATAAAGTGCAAGGTCAATAACAAGTGGCTAGTTCATCATCTCAACCAAGTGATCAATCAAATGCAAGGAATCAAGTGCAAGTGCTTCAACCAACCAATGTTGCAAGAGATCATCCATTGGACACTAACATTGGTGATATTTCAAGAGGTGTGCAAACTAGATCAAGATTGGCTTTATTTTGTGAACATTTCTCATTTGTGTCGTCCATTGAACCTAAGAAGATAGATGAAGCTTTGAAAGATGTTGATTGGGTCAATGCTATGCATGAAGAACTAAACAACTTCACAAGAAACCAAGTATGGGAGTTAGTTGAGAGGCCTAAGGATCATAATGTGATAGGAACCAAGTGGGTCTTTCAGAACAAGCAAGATAAAGATGGGATAGTAATAAGGAACAAAGCAAGATTAGTGGCTTAAGGATACACTCAAGTTGAAGGTCTTATCTTTGGAGAAACATATTGTGGGGGTATTAACCTCTATACCCTTACGGCTACGCTTGGGCCGGCCCAGTCCAGGGGGTCCGGTCCACTAGAAGACGACGCGCGGCTTGGCCGATCTGCTCGGAGTCCCGCGTAAGGAATCAAGACAGACTTAGAGATCAAGCAAGATCTTGGTCGGTTAGAATAGGAATCCATATCTGGCCACCTATGGCAATTGTAACCGGTTAGGATTAGTTTCTAGATCTATAACCCTGCCCCCAGACTATATAAGGTGGGCAGGGGACCCCTCTCAAAAACATCTCTCATTAACATACAGCAATACAATCAGACACAGGGCGTAGGTATTATGCCTTCACGGCGGTCGAACCTGGATAAAACCTCGTGTTTGTCTTGCATCACCATCTTGTTTGTAGCTTGCGCATCTGTTTGCCAATAATCTACTACCTTGGGCATACCCCTAGGTAGACTGCCAACCATATTTCATCAACAGTGGCGCGCTAGGTAGGGGGTGTGCGTACTACTCTCTAGACGAACAAGATGGTCATCATCCCCGGTTCCATGGCTATGCCGAACGACCTCACATTCATCATCGGCCAGATCACCTGGACCACTGGCTCCGACGACTACATCTCCATGACCATGGAGGAGGCGCGGATTCAATCTATGTCGACCACTGCTTCATCTGCATCAGCTACGGCTCCGACCATGGTGGATCTGGCTCCGAGCACGCCAGCATCGTCTTCAGCCATGCCGACAACCCGTTGTCCGCTTCCTCGCTACAAAGGGAGGCAGATCGACAACACCGTCCTGATCGACTCCATCGATCAGGTCGACACCAAACTTGCTAAAACCCTAGCTCTAGTAAGTTTAATTCAAAGTCAACCTAATGAGCAGGTAAACACTACCCACAACAGATCTACCCGACTAGCTCAGGCCAGTCGTCCTGCATGACTCGGTATGGATCTCGTGGTCACATCTACTCCTGAAGGGCGCTCTGTTCGTCACCGGCCAACCCCCGCGATGGGTCTCTGGCTCTCTGAGTATGAAGCCTCAATGGAGAACTACTAGGCCTAGCCCTACGGCCTGCACAACTTCATCAACATGGTCTGGATTGAGGATTATCAAGAAGGATCGGTCCAAATAGTTCAAGAGGGTGGCTCAAGCTCCTTGTCCGGCATCGCATCTAATGGCTCCATCCACACTGAGCTCCAGCATTATGACAATGAAGGCGTTGAATATGATCTGGATATCCCAGACCACGCCCTAGGGTTCCCACGATTCCCATCCTTCCCACCAAGGCAAGGAGACTTGATCAATGTTGTCAGTAATGACGAATCACTGGTAGTTGGCAAAACAGAACAAGAAAGGCTAGCACGCAAAGCACGCAATATTGACTGGTTTAATCGCTAACAAATCGAAGCCGAGGCAGAAGAGGAGGTGCGACGCATAAGGGTCTAGCTGCGTGACCTTAACAATGCCTTTGATAGGGTGGGGGACAAGCAGGTCTTCAAGACCCCAAGCGCCAACGTAGTTGTTGCTATGGCGACAACGCAATGACTACCCAATACCCCGGAAACCTAGGTTGTTCATGATGATATACAAGCTTACCTAACGGCTGCTATGGCCTAGACTGTAGAGATTGTAAATCAAGCCTGGGCTCCATCCGTCTCAGTCGAATCAAGCCACAGTCGCCAGTACTCAAGTCGCTCATAGCCACCCAACCAACATGGCTCGCGCAACAATGACCCATCAGACAACCGTCAAGGTGGAAACGGTGGCCATGATGGTGGTCGGGACGACAACCGCCATGACTACCGGGACGACAACCATCGAGACAACCGTGATAATCGCCGTGATAACCACAGTCGTAGGGTTAACTAGGGTGGCAACCGGGATCGCCGTGATGGCAATAACGATCTCTGCCATTACCTCGGAGAACGCGATCTGCGCGATCGCATTAACCAAAGAGCCAACGATCGTGCATCCCACGAAAGCTATCGCCGTATGGAATATGATACTACCCACGGCCCTTCGGGTTTGAAGCAGTTTACTCCACACCTTTGCCAAGTCATATGGCCCAAGAACTTCAAGCTCGAAAAACTTCAGAAGTACGATGGCAAGGAGAACCCTGAATTATGGGTCATGCTCTACGAAACCGCGTGCATATCAGCCATGGCTGATGAGCACGTCATGTCTAATTACTTTCTAGTCACCATCGGCCATGTAGGCCACCAATGGCTGGTCAGCTTGCAGGTGAACTACTTTGATTCTTAGCAAGAGCTCAAGCAAGCATTCATCGACAACTTTATTGCTACTTGTGAGCAACCCGGCAACAAATATGATCTGCAGCGGATTTGAGATCGCAAAGATGAGCCACTGCGTGAGTACATCCGACGCTTCTCGGAGATGCGCATCAAGGTCCCATCAATCTCCGACAATGAGGCAATCGAGGCTTTCATCCTTGGTCTCCGCTTCCATGATGCCCTAAGGGACAAGCTCCTCCGCAAGAGACCTAAATCAGTCACAGCGCTCCTAGCCACTGCTAAAAAATATGCAGATGCCAATGACGCTAAAAAGATAATCATCGAAGAGGCAGCAAGGGTTCCATGCTCCGATCACCCCCCACACCGCGATGACTACCACGACAACCGTGGTCGGAACGACAATTTTGATCGCCGCAACCAGCGAAATGATTCCCGTGACCACCGCGACCAGCGTAATCAGTGGCGTAATCGCCGTGACGATTACAGGGGCAAGCGTGCTCGGGAAGACGACGGCGAGGTCAACACCATTAAAAAAGGTGGTGGATGTCGCAACTACGAAGAAGACTACGCCAAAGCATTGAAAGGACCCTGCCAGCTCCATCCCAAGTCAAACCATACCATGGAGAATTGCCGTGTCTTGAAATCTATCTACACGCGCCAATAGGCTCCGGATACATCTGACAAGCCTAACGACGCAGGGGAGCAGCGTAACGAGGACAACGACGATGAAGACGTAGATCTCCATCACAAGTACGTCAAGCCAACCGATCGTGTCCACACCATCATTGGAGGCAAAGTGTCCATCGAGACCAAACGAGAACGCAAGCTGCTCACCCGCGCTTGCTTGAACGTGGCCAACGCCGACAACCTCATCGCCGATTCGCAGCTCCATCCTTAGTCTCACCGCGAGATCTCCTTCAGCAGAAAGGACCAATGGGCCACAATACCTGAGCTAGGACATTTTCCTCTATTTCTCGATCCTTGTATCAATAAGGTTCAGTTCGACAGAGTGCTGATTGACGGTGGCAGTTTCATCGATATACTGTTCAAGAACAGTTTGCTAGCCTTGAAGATAACCCAGGCTGATCTCAAGCCATATGAGGCACAGTTCTGGGGTGTTCTCCCCGGATAGAGCTCCATACCTCTCGGGCAGATCATGCTACCTGTGCAATTTGGTACCCCGGACCACTTTCGCACCGACTATGTCAACTTCGTGGTCGCTGACTTCGACGGCACCTACCATGCTATCATTGGTTGACCAGTGCTCACCAAATTCATGGCCATACCTCACTATAGGTATTTGGTGCTCAAGATGCCTACCGAGAAAGGGGTTCTAACTTTCAGGGGCAACGTATACGCAGCTTATACCTACGAGGACGACAACTTCAAAATAGCAGAGGCTCACGACCTCTCTATTCGCATGGCTGAGACCACGCTCGACGCTAAGAAGACGCTAGCTGACCACCTAGAGATCCTAGAGCTCGAGGCCCCAGCTGGTCAACGGTGATCCCAGCAAAATGGCCCTTATCGGGGCTAACCTAGATCCTAAATAGGAAGACATGCTCATCAGGTTCTTGAGGAGCAACGTGAGTGTGTTCGCATGGAAACACGCTGACATGCCCGGTGTACCTCGGAACTTGATCGAGCACTCCTTAAATGTCAATGGCAAGGCAAAACCTATCAAGCAGAAGCTACGACGGTTTGCTCATGACAAAAAGGAGGCTATTAGGGTAGAAGTTACACGGCTTTTGGCAGCCGGATTTATCAAAGAAGTGTATCATCCGGAGTGGTTAGCCAACCCGGTTCTTGTACGCAAAAAGAATAATGAATGGAGAATGTGCGTTGATTACACTGATCTCAACAAACATTGCCTTAAAGATCCCTTTGGCTTACCTCGCATAGATGAGGTCGTAGATTCAACTGCCGGTTGTGAGTTGCTTTCCTTTCTCGATTGCTACTCTGGTTATCACTAGATTGCTCTAAAAAAGGATGACCAGATCAAGACATCCTTCATCACACCCTTCGGCGCTTACTGCTACATGACCATGTCGTTTAGGCTCAAGAACACCAGGGCTAACTACCAATGCGCCATATAGGCCTGCCTCAAAGATGAGATAAAAGACGACCTCGTTGAGGCTTATGTTGATGATGTAGTTATTAAAACCAAGGAAGCATACACCCTTGTTGACAACCTTGAACATACCTTTGTAGCTCTTAACACATTCCAATGGAAATTAAACCCAAAAAAGTGTATCTTTGGTGTTCCATCTGGTATATTGCTCAGCAACATCGTCAGTCACGACGGCATACGCCCTAACCCAGAGAAGGTAAAAGCTATCTTGGACATGAAGCCGCCCAAAAAGGTGAAGGATGTTCAGAAGCTTACCGGATGCATGGCTACCCTAAGTCATTTCATATCAAGATTAGGTGAAAAAGGACTACCGTTTTTCAAGCTGCTCAAAGCATCCGAGAAGTTTGAGTGGTCGGAGGAAGCGGACGCTACCTTTACACAGCTGAAACAATTCCTTACATCACCTCCGGTCCTCACTGCTCCCAGAGAAGACGAAACCCTCCTGCTTTACATTGCAGCAACTAATCAAGTGGTCTCCACTGCCATGGTGGTCGAGCGCGATGAGCCTGGCCACATCTACAAGGTACAACGACCAATATATTTCGTTAGTGAGGTGCTCAATGAATCCAAGACCAGGTACCCATAGATTCAGAAACTGATCTACGCCATACTAATCACATCCTGAAAGTTGAAACACTACTTCGATGGATATCGCGTGGTGGTCATGACTAAGTACCCTCTGGGAGACATCATTCACAACAAGGATGCAAACAGGCACATCGTCAAATGGGCAATGGAGCTATGCCCTTTCTCCTTGGAATTTGCAAGCCGTACTATGATCAAGTCTCAGGCACTTGTTGATTTTATCGTCGAGTGGACAGACTTAAGCACACCTACCTCTTAGGGGCCCGACGAGTATTGGAAGATGTACTTCGATGGCTCTCTCAACATCGACAGCGCTGGAGCAGGAGTCCTTTTCATGTCACCATCCAAGGAGCAGCTCCGATACGTCCTCAGGATTTATTTCCCGGCGTCTAATAACACCGCCAAGTACGAAGCTTGCCTACATGGTCTGCGCATTGCGGTCGAGCTCGGTGTCAAACGTCTCTATGTCTATGGAGACTCGGCTCTGGTCATCAACCAAGTCAACAAGGATTGGGATACGACCAGCAAAAAGATGGATGCATACTGCAAATCGATCAGAAAGCTGGAAGGCAAGTTCTATGGCATTGAGTACACACATGTGGTCCGGGACAAAAATCAAGCAGCAGATGTGCTGTCAAAGTTAGGATCATCCTGAGCCAAAGTCCCACATGGCATATTTATTCAAGACCTGCTCACGCCTTCCATCGAAGAAGAAGATCCCGTGGTCGACAAGCCTCCAGACCAGCCATTGGTGGCTACGGTTCTGGCGTCAAACACCACCGAACCACCTCCGACCACTAAGGAGCCTAACTAGAGAGTACCTTTCATCATGTACCTGACAGATGGTAGCGATTACACCGATCGGACAGAAAATGAACACCTGATGCGTCGCAGTAAGCAGTATCTGCTCGTTGATGGCAAATTGTGGCGCAAGAATGCGAAGGAGGAAATCTTGATGAAGTGTATAACCCAGGAGGATGGTGAACATCTCCTGGACCAAATCCACTCTAGCTCCTACAACAACCACGTGGCCTCAAGAACGCTAGTTGGCAAGGCTTTCCGAGCAGGATTCTATTAGCCGTTAGCCGTAGCCGATGTAGAGAAGCTAGTCCGCCATTGTGAAGGTTGCCAGTTCTTCGCCAAGAGAATCCACATACTAGCACATGAGATTCAGACAATACCAGCCTCTTGGCCCTTCACATGCTGGGGACTGGATATGATCGGGCCTTTCAAACCGGCCCCTAGGAAATTTACATGCGTCTTTGTGTTGATTGACAAGTTTTCCAAGTGGATAGAGTACATGCCCCTGGTCAAGGCATCTTCAAAAAAGGCTGTTGCGTTCATCGACCAGGTCATCCACTGCTTCGGCATACCCAACAGCATCATCACTGATCTGGGTACTCAGTTCACCGAGAACATTTTTTGGGACTTCTGCGATGAAAGGAGCATAGTAGTAAAATACGTCTCGGTGGCGCACCCTAGAGCTAATGGACAGGTCGAGCGGGCAAATGGTATGATCTTGGACGCACTTAAGAAGAGGATGTACAGAGAAAATGACAAAGCTCCCAGAAGATGGCTCAAAGAGTTACCAACCGTAGTCTAGGGCCTCAGAACCCAGCCTAGTCACAATACCGGCGTATCACCATACTTTATGGTTTATGGCGCTGAGGCAGTGCTCCCAGCGGATATAGCCTTCAGATCAGCATGGGTAGAGAACTTCAACGAAGACAAGGCCAATGAAGTACGGGAGCTAGAAGTGAATAGTGCAGAAGAGAAGTGGCTCGATTCTTGCGTACGTACAGCCAAATACCTTGCTATTTTACGCAGGTACTACAACAAGAACATCAGGGAGCGGTTCTTCATGGTTGGGGACCTGGTCCTGAAGTGGAAGACGAATTAGGCTGGCGTCCACAAACTCACAACCCCATGGGAAGGGCCCTTCATGATCAAGGAAGTTACACGACCAACATCTTATAGGTTAGCTCACCTAGATAGTACAGACATACCCAATTCATGGCACATCGACAAGCTTAGGTGTTTCTATGCTTAACTACTGAGATATGTACCCCTCTTATACTTTTGATTTAATTCAATAAAGCTATTATGATTTCTCTGATCACTCTAATGTGTCACTTCGAAGTCTATTGTTATTCTAACTCAACCAGTTAAAACCGACCACCATTCCTTCTCGAGTTTTCAGAGCAGGCCCTGTCTCCGGTTCCTCCCAATGCGTGCATGGGATCTACTCTCTACGCTACGGGTGATCGGCAGGTCCTCTCTGGTTTGACTTGTGTGTGTCTACGTGTGCACAAGCTATGCACCTCACACTCCGACCACAAGACAAACCAGGGCCATACAAACCTTTTAGGATGACATGTCGACTAAACTGGTACAACTAAACAGAACGCTAACATGTTCTCACTTAGTTACACCAACACGATATCCAAGCTTAAATACGTTTTCTACAAAACAAACAAGCTTATGCTGATATATAGTTACGTTATTACAAGCTTGCCTAAAAAGGTTCAAGTTTACAATAACACAACTACATCTTCTATAGCTATAGCCTATACTATTGGTTGGTCGGGGTTTGCGGCACCTGCTGCTCGCTAGGCCTAACATCATGCAAGGGTCTCGAGGACTCTAGCATTGATTGAGCTGAAGAAGATGGCCCCGCCGATGCCTGGCTGGTCGAGACCGCAGGCTTCGCCGGTTGGCTTAAAAATGACGGCGCTTCTAGCTGACTTGTTGATGGCATTCCTTATACAGGTGGTGTCGCGCCTCCACACAGGTTAATGTTGCCAATTATTTTTGCCAACAAGTCCAACTGGGTCATCCATAGCTCCTCAGCCTTGTCTGGATCTACCTCCTTTAGGTATCCAGCCTCTAGGCGCTTGAGATCGATCAAGGGGTAGTGAGCACGTACCATGCTTAGCACATGTGCGCCTGTGTACTCACCCACCTCCTTCACGAACTCCTAGAACCATCCCCATGCCTTTTGGCATCTCTCGATCAATCCTAGCTGCGGCATCCTTGGCATGTCCTCTACTAGCGCCGGATCGATGAGGTTAAGGACCGGCAAAATGCCCATTGCCAACTCCTAGCACTGGTTTTTCCAGGTGTCACGATCCTTGGTGATCTCTTAGCACTGCGCCTTCCAGCCATCATGGTCTTTTATCACAGCCTCTAGATGCTTCTTCGCATTGATTTTTATAACTGCAAACCGTACATGCTGTTAATACGCTATATTACGCCAAACTACGGCAGGCAACAAAAATGGGCAAAGGGGTTTGGAAAACTTACCTTTCAGCTCCTCTGTCATCTTGGTCGTGTGGTCCCAGAGCTGCGACTAGTCTTGCGCCAGTCTTCTGTTGTCCTCTTTCTGGCGATCACACTCCACGACCACACGACTGTTCTCCTCTCAGAGATGGACCACTTCAGCTTCTAAGCCTACACTACAGCTGTTACTACCAACAACGCAACAGCACTTGTCAGTAGTCGTCATGATAATGTGGCTACTTACTTGTTCTTTCCCGCTCTTTATTACGGAGCTGGACGACCAGGTTCTGGTTCTAGGACTCTTGCACCGTCTTTTCCTGGTTGGCGGCTTCAAGTCATTGGCGCAAGTGTTCCACCTCCGCCGTTAGCTCTTTGTTGCTTGCAGCGATCCCCTCGATCTGGTCGAAGCATTTCTTCCGGTACCTTGCGGTCTTCATTAAGTCCTGTGTGCAGATAGCTAAGTAAGACAGCTACGACTAGACAGCGAGATCAGGGGGTGAAGCAAAGCTTACCTGCACTTCCATCACCAGCCGTTTCACCGCCTGTTCAACTTTCTTGGTTTCTTCGACCTCCGGGATTTCCTCATGGACAACCCATTGGTCGTTCTGCCAATGCGACACATACACATGTTGTCGTTTGTCCTGCGGATGGCCTAGGACCTCCTCCACTTTGTCCTCTTCGGGCTCTTCTTTGGGTCTCGGTGCTGGTCCGGCGTCAGCAGCTTCTGCGATCACCAAAGCCTTCCCACGGGCTTCAGCGTCGGTGAATGTGGGCTGTGCTCTCACCTCCGGTTGTTGCTGCTCGGTCTGCTCCATCACCCTCGACACTGAAGTGTTGCCCTTAGCAGGTCTAGTGCTCGGAGCACTCATGCTCGGCTCAGTTGGTCCCTCGACCACCTGCTCGGGGACTGTTGTCTGACTGCTCCCTTGCTGAGGCCCCGACGGATCTTCTGCTATGGCTTCCTCAGTGGCCGGCTGCTGGGCAGTCTGCTCTGAACTTATTGGTGGAGCCACGAAACTTCTGGCTAGCTGGTCTGGACTTTCTGTGGACGCCGAACTAGTACATCTGAGAAAAGTTCAGCAGGCAACCATATTCAATGCAAATTGCTAACTTATAATAAGGTTACAAAAACTTACATGTTAGAAGCACGGAATGATGTGGCGAATGCGCGTCTCTTTGGCCGCACTTGCTCCACGTGCTGTGCGGGTGACTCCTAGTCTCCCTCTACATCCAGCACTGTCACTGGGCCTTGGTGCCCGACACCTCCGCCGCTTGTCCTTTGCGCTGCAGTGGTCGGTGGTGTGCTCGGTCGGGTTGTCTCTCCCATCGCCGGTCGCGTTCCTTGCCCAGGTACTCCCGAGGTTGACCCAGCTGCATCCTTCACCGCCGTTGGCAATGTGGGTCCCATAGGCACGGAGGAGACACCCTGCTCCATTGACTCCAGTTGTTTCCTCCTCTTTCGAGGGACAAGTCGAAAGGTGTCTACATCCTCTCCCTCCTCTGCGTCATCGTCCGACCAGGAAAAAATCGCCTGTCGATGCTTGCTGGCAGGTTTCTCCTTCGGGCCCTCCTTGGGCTCATTGATACTTAGCACCCCCCTAGTGAGCAGGGTGGTTGCTGATCTCTTCTTCGGCTGTTTGGGGACAGCCGGCCGCTTACCAGCGGCTAGGGCCGCTGTCTCCTCTCCAGCTCTGAGCACCGCCTAGTCGATGTCCTCATCTTCGATCTCAACGTTGGTCTAGGTGGTGGGACTAGCTCCTTGTGGCCACTTCACTCCAGGGGGTGGCGACGCAAACACTGTCGCTCTATCCTGATCATTAACCTAGGTAACAAAAATGGGTGAACACAGTAAGTTTCCACTTATCCTACCATAGTATAAAACTACGGGTATAGGGCAAGATGAGTTACCTTTGGGGGAGGTCGGGCAAGCTTGAAAGCATGCTCGATGTCGTTCAATCTGGCATAATTTGGATCAGCTAAGTTAAATAGCTCTCCAATTCTGGCTTTGACTTCAATTTTGTCAAGCGCCTCCTGCCTCGTCCTCGTCGGGTCCATGCTACCTTGATATTCATAGCCAGGATGTACTCTCCTCTGGCAGGGCTAGATCCGTCGGCTGATGAAGTTCCCGACCATGCTCGGACCATCCAGTTTTTTCCACGGGATCATTCCAAATATTTCTGGAATCTATTCTAGGTGCTCGGGTTTCTCTTACCAGCTTGTCCTCTTCTCCGAAATGTACCCCACGTTGCACAATGTAATCGTGTTTGGCTCTTCGTGGATGTAGAACCATTTCTTGTACCAGTCGTCTAGCGACATGTTCCATGGGCAGTGCAGGTACTGGGCTTTCATGCCGTCATGGAGGTTGAGGTACACACCCCCGGCTATCTTTGAACCATCGCTTCCTTTCTTCCGTAGACAAAAAAGATGGCGGAAAAATCAAAATAGGGCTGGAAGCCGCCATATGCTTCGCAAAGATGTACGAAAGTGGCGACAAGGAGGATCGAGTTGGGATGCAGATTGCAAATCCTAATCTCGTAGTAAAGATAGAGCCCCTGAAGAAAAGGATGTACCGGAACCCCAAATCCTTGCTTAAAGAAGTCTTCGAACACCATGATCTCACCTGGTTGTGGATCGGGGTACCCCTTGCCCTCCGACGCACGCCATCCTGCGAGCTCCTTGTTGTGGAGTACCCCCATGGTGACGAGGTCTTCAATGGTCTGCTCGTTGCTTCTCGATTTCCACCACTCCTTCGCCATGACTCCTGCTTTCTTCCGCGCATCGCTTTTCGCCATGACTCTAGCCTTGCTGATGAACGAGGAAATGGCAGAGGATTGATTGGTGGTAATTTTGGAGGTATTAGGGTTGGCGAGAGGAAGAAGATGGCTGCGGCTGCGAATGGCAATGGGGTTCAGTAAAAAGTAACTTACCTATCTTATACTATATTTAACCCAAGAGTTATGCCATTTAGTCTGCCTAGGATTCTTGGGAGACGTGTGCACGCGCCGCAGATGGTTGTCTTCACAGCTTCGAGATCTATGCCAATATATGTGCCTCTTTGTTGCTAGTGTGGGAGGACCCACGCTGACGCACCTACTTATAGGTGCCACGCAACTGTTTGCTTGAAAAGACAAAAAGGCAGTATGACATGCTATACCTATCTACTTCTTTGACCAGACATGTCAGATTGGACTTGACAGAGCAAGTAAATAAATAAATACAAAAAATAATAGTACAAGTGGCATATGGTTTTTTGTCACACTTCTTGTGCTCGGGGACTGTCGTGACTATCCTTGTGCTCGAGGACTGTCCAGACCACCATCGTGCTCGGGGACTGTCCACACCACCATCATGCTCGGGGACTGTCCACACCACCATCGTGCTCGAGGATTGTCTAGACCACCATTGTGCTCGGGGACTGTCCAGACCACCATCATGCTTGGGGACTGTCCAGACCACCATCGTGCTCGGGAACTATTCTGACCACTCTCATGCTCAGGGACTGCCCCGACCACTCTCCTAACATTTCTCGGAGACCGCTCTCCTCAGTTACATGTGATTTGTACTTACATATAGTTGAGAGGCATTTATTTAGACCTTGCTACAAGGTTGATACATCGCCTTCCAGCAAGCTCGGGGACTACATCGGTACGATGCACCTGCCGGTGCATCTCGTATTGCTTGTACGACGATTGGATTCTCAACTTCAGTAGGAATTCTTTTTAGACCCTGGCACCACGTGCCTATGCCACCTACTACCAGGCTCGGGGACTAAGTGGGCACACTTCACCTTGCGGTGAATGTGCTTATTTTATCAACCCCTATGCTCTGACTGTTGGCCATAACTACTATTGTATGAGGGCCACTTACATTTCTTTTCAGAAATACAAGTGGGCATACTTCATCAGGAAAGAAATCTTTTTCTTTTTTCTTTAGAGCACCATGCATTCTTTGGACAACCAGAATCTTTGGCTATAATCATGGTCTACTGCTTTCTGTTCTGACCAGAATACTAGCACATTCGCTTGGTCAATGTTTCAACCAGTTGGAGATGACATGAAGACGAATCGCATTAGTCGAAGGAGATCGAACGGCGTGTCGCAGCATAATATATGGTGCTCGGGGACTAGCTGTGGGGGTATTAACCCCTATACCCTTATGGCTACGCTTGGGCCAGCCCAGTCCAGGGGGTCCAGTCCACCAGAAGACGACGCACGAATTCGCCGATCTGCTCGGAGTCCCGCGCATGGAATCAAGATAGACTTGGAGATCAAGCAAGATCCTAGTTGGTTAGAATAGGAATCCTTATCTGGCCACCTATGGCAATTGTAACTGATTAGGATTAGTTTCCAGATCTGTAACCCTGCCCCCCAGACTATATAAGGCGAGCAGGGAACCCCTCTCAAAAACATCTCTCATTGACATACAACAATACAATCAGACGTAGGACGTAGGTATTACGCCTTCATGGCGGCCGAACCTGGATAAAACCTCGTGTTTGTCTTGCGTCACCATCTTGTTTGTAGCTTACGCATCTGTCTGTCGATAATCTACTGCCTTGGGTATACCCCTAGGTAGACTGCCGATCATATTTCGTCGACACATATGCCCCGGTTGTAAGATTGGAAGTAATTAGGATCTTGTTAGCCTATGCTTGTGCCCATAACATCAAGTTGTACCAAATGGATATGAAGAGTGCATTTCTCAATGGGTACATCAATGAGCTCGTGTATGTTGAGCAACCTCTCAGTTTTGAAGATAAAAAGAAATCTAACCATGTTTACAAGTTGAGAAAGGCTTTGTATGGATTAAAACAAGCACATAGAGCATGGTATGAGAGATTGAGGGATTTCCTACTCTCTAAGGGATTCAAAATGGGAAAGGTTGACACCACTCTCTTCACCAAGAAGCTTGGAAATGACTTGTTTGTAATACAAATATATGTTGATGATATCATATTTGGGTCAACAAATCAAGATTTTTGTGAAGAGTTTGGCAAGATGATGGCAAGTGAGTTTGAGATGTCCATGATTGAAGAGCTTAGTTACTTCCTTGGTCTTCAAATCAAGCAAATGAAGAATGGCACATTTGTGAGTCAAGGCAAGTATATCAAGGACATGCTCAAGAAGTTTAGAATGGATGATGCTAAAGCTATTAGTACATCAATGAGGACAAATGGAAGCTTGGATAGTGATGCTAGTGGCAACATGGTGGATCAAAAGATGTATCAGTTTATGATTGGAAGCCTACTCTATGTGACTGCATCAAGGCCAGATGTGATGTTTAGTGTATGCATGTGTGCTAGATTTCAAGCCTCACTAAGAGAAAGTCATTTTAAGGCAACAAAGAGAATATTGAAGTACTTGAAGCATACACAAAATGTTGGATTGTGGTATCCCGAAAGAGCAAGATTTGAGTTAATTGGATATTCGGACTCCGATTATGCGGGATGCAAAGTTGAGAGAAAGAGCACATCAGGCACATGTCAACTCTTGGGAAGATCACTTGTGTCTTGGTCATCAAAAAAGCAAAATATTGTAGCACTTTCAACCGCCGAAGCGGAGTACATTTTGGCCGATAGTTGTTGTGCTCAATTACTTTGGATGAAGGCTACTTTGAATGACTTTGGAATCAAATTCAAGCAAGTGCCATTGCTATGTGACAATGAGAGTGCCGTAAAGCTCACCAACAACCTGGTTCAACATTCAAGAACAAAGCACATTGGTGTCCGCCATCATTTCATAAGAGATCACCAACAAAAAGGGGAATTTGCATTGAGAGTGTGGGCACCGAAGATCAACTTGCTGATATCTTCACCAAGCCACTTGATGAGAAGAGGTTTTGCAAGCTAAGGAATGAATTGAACATAGTTGACTTTTCCAATATGTGTTGATGCACCCCCTTTATATGACATGCCTCTCCTTCGAGCAAAGCAAGGTAAAATTGATTGACATATCATCCATCCATTGCTAAGGACTTATTTAGTGCATCTAATCATTCCTATCATGTCCTAGGCTCATTCCTGAAAATCAAATGAATTTGATGCTTGTATGGTACCACTATTGCTTGTATGTTTAAAATGATCTAGTGGTAGCATATGACATGTCTGTGGGCTTGTAAACCTAGTGTTTGATCTACAAAATAAGCTATAAGTGTTTAACTCAACATGGTACAAGATAACCCTTATTTAGAGGAGTGAAGAAGCTCGTCCTTGGATCAAACCGAGTTAAATATCTTTTGCAAGTGATCTAGATTGAACCAAATTGGGAAAATGATCCTCATTTCACATGGTTTCACCCCAACCTATCTATAATTTGAGCTCACCTTTTATGCTAATTGTTGACAAAGGGGAGAGAAATTCACAAAGATAGTAAGATAGGATAGAAGGAGCAAACAAATGAAAACAAATGAAATGACATTATAAGAGGATCAATAAAAAATACACACAAGTAGGGGGAGCAAGCTCATAAACTTGTATGTTGCATTTGAATGTGCATTTCATATATTTGCTTGTATGGCACAAGTTTTAAATTTCAATATCCATGCTTGTGTGGTGTATGCTAGTTATAGGCTAAAGTAACTAGACTTATGTTCATTCTATGAAAACTAGACCCTTGCTTGTAATGTTGATCTCATGGGGTATTCTAGTTTTTGTGTATGTCTAGTTACTAATGGTGCTAAGGATGGTATATTGGTGCACTCCGATTGGTATCACGCTTCAAAGGTCCATCTCTAATACCTTAGTATCATTTGGTAGAAATTGTCTCCAATATTTCTTATCTAAGCATATGTGCAAGCTACAATCCAAACTTTTAGCACATATGTAGGGGGAGCAATTTCTACCATTTGGGGTTCATGAAACTTGTCCATATTCTTTTACACATGGTAAATATGCTTGGGCAAGCAACATGGATTCAATTAAATTTTAATTCATATCTTTGTGTAAGGGTTGTCATCAATTACCAAAAAGGGGAAGATTAAAAGCTCTAGTTTGGTTTTGGTTAATTGATGAAACCCTAAGTGCTAACCTAGTTTATCAAAGTGATTATGAGTTAGGTAGCACTACTCCAAGTGATGAAGCAATGGTGAAGATCATGACGATGGTAATGGCATGGTGATGATCAAATGCTTGAACTTGGAAAAGAAGAAAGAGAAAAACAAAAGGCTTAAGGCAAAGGTATAAATAGTAGGAGCCATTTTGTTTTAGTGATCGAGACACTTACTGAGTGTGATCACATTTAGGATCGATAGCTGTACTATTAAGAGGGGTGAAACTCGTATTGAAATGCGGTTATCAAAGTGCCACTAGATGCTCTAACTCATTGCATATGCATTTAGGATCTAGTGGAGTGCTAACACCCTTGAAAATGTTTGTGAAAATATGTTAACACATGTGCACAAGGTGATACACTTGGTGGTTGGCACATTTGAGCAAGGGTTAGAAACTTCACAAGCGGAGTGTCCGCCCATAGAGTGCGGACAGTCCAATGGTGCCACAGGCGCTCTATACAGAAAAGACAGAGGTCACTGTAAGTGACCAGATGCTGGTCTTAGTAGGACCGGCGTGTCCGATCAGTAGAAGCAGCGAAGACGCTGGCGTCGGTCTCTGACCGGACGCTGGGTCACTTTGTGACCGGACGCTGGAGGGGTGCGTCCGGTCCTGTTGACATGGCAGCACATAGAGGAGACGCTGAGTGATCGGACGCTGGGTGAGTCCGGTCGAGCATGACTGGACGCATCCGGTCGTGGATGTTCGCAAATGGATGCTTACTGGAAACGACCGGACGCTGAGGTCCTGCGTCCGGTCACTTCGAAGCAGCGCGTTCGGTCACAACTTAAACGTACTAGTGACCATTGAGATCGGGCGATCAACGTTTGAAGCAGGAGACACGTGGCACACATTGCGTGACCGGACGCTGGGGTCCAACGTCCGATCGATCTGACCAACGCACCCAGTCGTCCCGTTTTTTCAGTGGACTGAGGAGCCAACGACTCTATTTTGTGGGGGCTTCTATTTAAGCCCCATGGCCGGCTCAAGCTCACTCTCTTGGCCATTGGCATTGACATAGCAACCTTGTGAGCGTAGCCAAAGCCCTCCCACTTATCTCCATCATTGATCCATCATCATTGGGAGATTGGGAGAGAATCCAAGTGCATTGTTTGAGTGATTGCATCTAGAGGCACTTGTTATTCATGTTTCGCTGCGAGATTCACTTGTTTCTCTTGGTGGTTGATACCACCTAGATGGCTTGGAGCAGCGAGGATCGTTGAGCTGAGGTTGGTGATTGTCTCTGGCTCTGATCGTGGTGATTGTGAGGGGTCTTGTGCCTTTCCCGGTGGAGCACCGAAAGGTAACTCTAGTGGATTGCTCGTGTCATTGAGTTACCTCACTTGTGGGTCGGTTCTTGCGGTGTCCAATTATGTGGACGAGGTTCGTGCAACACCTCTTAGCCGCCGAACCACCAAGTGTTGGTCGACACAACGGGGACTAGCGTGTCGGCAAGCACGTGAACCTCAGGAGAAAAAATGATTGTCTCTTGTCCTTTGGTATTCTCCCGGTGATTAATTTAGTATTCATCTTGTGATTGGTTCACTCCTGTACATGGCGGTATAATCACCCTACTCACTTATTTATATTCTTGCAAACTAGTTGTAGCAAGCTCTTTAGTGTACTTAGAATTGAGAGCTTGCTTTGTTGTTTTAAGTTCATTTAGTAGAGCTCTTTAGTGTAGCAAGTATGAGAGCTCTTAGTGAGTAGTGACATAGCAATTTGTGTATCTAGCGATCATAGCAACTAGAATTGTTGGATAGGTGACTTGCAACCCTTGTAGAGCTAGAGTAAGTTTACATTTCGCTATTTGTTATACTAATCAAATTGCTCTAGTTGATTTGTAGATTTTTAAATAGGCTATTCACCCCCTCTCTAGCTATATTAGGACCTTTCAGATACGTGGTAAGATACTCGAATGGTACAATTTATTATCTATTTGGTATTAAGTATGTGTACTAAAACTGTCCAACCGCGTTTCTGTACCCAGGCGACACAATTGTCAAGGATATCCAACGAAGCAGTGTTTCGGCTTCACGAGTCTAGAGGGCAGGGGCTAGGCGTTCTCGAGGCTTTTATGGAGGTAAACATAAACTTGTCCGTTCCGAAAATGTTTCTTGAGTGTATTTGCATTTGGGAAATGCACTAACTTTAACATCTATTTATGCAGAAGGTGAAGCGGAGCTGCAGGAAGCTAGCTCAGAAGCTGAGCTGCATGGACACTCCTTGGGTGGAACCGACAATCCCGGCGCTGTCGGGTGGCACGTCTTCTGGCTCTTTGAGGACACCAACCGGCTCTTCTCAGCCGGTGATAGGTGCCACTTCCGCAGTGCGTACACCACCACATCATAGCACTGGGAAGGACCCTACAAACGATGATGACGACGACGACCCCCCGGGCTTTCATAGACAGCACCACTAGTGGGACGATTAGCCGCAGGACGAGATCGGCATGTCTCAGCTAGGTGGTGCCCCGCTTGGTACCCAAGGAGCCTCACAGGTAGTAACAAAGGTAGTTTCTTTAAATACGTATGCTCCATGAACTAACGATCATAAAGATTATAAGTAATCGTGCATACCATATACTTGCAGGGTACGAGCCGTACGCACCGGCAACGCGACCACACCGACGTTGGCTACACTCCCAATGTGTTACCAACAAATCCGAAGAGACAGAGGCGTCCGAGGGATCCTTACACTCCTGGGTCTTAGTTTGTTAGGTCGAACGAATATTGTCGTCCGAAACTTGCAGGCTTAGTTGGTTATGTTATGTCGAACCAATAAAAATGTTATGTGGCAGCTTGTCAACTTACGCACGGATTTCATTTATTTGCTTCATATTCGTTTCAATGCGTCGCGGCAGCACTGTCGGCGAGATTCACTAGCAACTAGTTCGGGAACCGGTAGTCCGGCGTATCTCGCCGCCGGTGGCCGGCGTCTTGACCCCGATCCTCCCGAGCTTGGTCATCGCCGCCACGAAATCACCGAAGAAGGCACCGTGGTTGGACGCGCAGTAGTCGGCCGTGCTGCGCGACCTCATGTCGGACTAGAGCACCTGCTCGGAGCCCACCGGCGAGGGGTCGAGGAAGGCTAAGGCGTTGGGGTCGGAGCTGCAGGTGCCGTTCAGCTGCGACGTGAAGCTGAGGTCCATGGTTGCGTCGCTACCGATCCTCACCGACAGCAACCGATCTTCTGTCTGCGTCCAGGTCCTGCCGCGCCGTGGTACTTGGCGCGGCAGACCCTGCCACGTCACCGGTCAGTAGCCCCGGTCGTCGCCACGTCATCCTCCCGCCGCGCCACCATGCATGGCGCGGCACAGGCGTTTCGCCGCGCCATGGCAATAGAGGCGGTCAAAAGTGTTAGTTTTAAAAAAAAATAAACAGTGTTAGATTTAAAATTAGTTTACAAAATATGTTAAAAATAAAAAAAAATTCCCTAGCGGGGAGAAACATGGACCGGGTGGTATACTGATAGTCGGGACTGGTTAGTCTTTTTATTAGGACTATAAGTAAGTAGTCATTTTCGTCTATGGTGACGGTGTTTTGTTATAGTTGGCCGAATCAAACTCGTACACAACTGCACATATGAGGCAATTGCTTGTCGCTGAATCGTAGCCGGCATGGAAGTGGAACTGAGACGAGATCTATTCTAACTCATATGGGCAGTTCGGATGGAAGAAATTCTCTCGACTACCGGTAGTTAGGAGAAAGTGGACGAAAAAAATTAGCCGAAAATTTTGCCGTTTTATTATTAGGTAGTATAGATATAGATGTGCAAAACAAAAACATTAGAGAGGGATTTGCCTCGATTTAGAACGTCGTGTGGAAGTGAGATCACGTCGATTGAACGGGTTGGATTGGGACTTGACGTCCAAAAAGAGTTGTGTGTCCACATGACGCTGTTGATGGCATCGTGTGTGCTATTATTGTCCGATTTGAATTGAAGGAGCGACGGATTGTGACTTCGGCTAGATAGATTATAGATTATAAATTGGAAAGTATAAACATATTCTATGTGAAGGATTCCTATTTAGATTAGGATTCATGTATGAGCACGGGTTTCTTTTCTTCCACTACGTGGCTGCACTGCATTCCACATGCCGGTCGTCATGTGCTCAGGATCGGAGCACCGATCGAGCACAGAGGACACACAGGTGGAGATCGGCCCAGCTAGCTGTACCTCCTCAGACCTCATCCCATCACTCTCAGTAACTAACGAGACGCTTCTGTCCAGTAGATAGAATTAACTCGTTCAGTAATAATTGGATAAAGTATACGACCTTGGTTTTTTTTATGTACCCAAAAAAACTGCTGATGGCATCACCGCATCATTACATACAAAATATGACATGCGGATATCTATTAGAAAACACGCATACAACCAGTAAATGTACAGCTTCAGCAATTCTGATCGACTTCGAATGGAGGAACCTGCATAATTCACCTACGAGGCAGAGTGTCACTGTCTTACCTTGTCAATATAATGAAATTCACCGTCAGCACCTTTTTTTTTAGATAAAGGATAGTTTATATCCAGCTTCATCTACCAAGGTAGAATTAGACCCATTATTACAAAGTTCACAGCACACCACTTACAAGATTGAGAAGCTCACATCCAGACCTTGGGAAACAAAACATGAAGAGAAGTCTTGACTAAGAAAGACAAAAAAACCTAGTAGATAACCATCCACTGGAACTAAAGAAATATAGGGCTGAAGTCTCCAAATGCTGCCCAGCAAGGGTCAGCTGGTCCCGTAGATCATCACGCTGCTGCAGTCTTGCCCACTGCCGTAGCCAATGGGTTCCCCTGAAGAGCACCTGCAAAAAAAGTTTGTGGTCTGCATTTGTCAAAAACCACTTCATTTTTTTTAACCAAATTGTCCAACATAAAGCCGCTGCTGCCGTTAATAACAATGAGTTAGAAATAACACCACCCATCTTAGACCAAGTAATAAATAAATCGTCTATGTTGAGAGGAGGTGCTATTCCAAAAAATAAGTATACAACGCGCCACAGAAATTTGGCATAAGCACATTCAAAAAAAAGGTGGTGAATAGTCTCTGTAGAGTGACAAAAGCAACAACTTTTGTCCCCATTCCAATTACGTCTTGCAAGATTATCTTTGGTTAGGATTACACATCTTTTTAGGTACCACAAGAATATCTTTATTCTTATAGGAATCTTGATCTGCCATAAATCTTGTGACACTCTGACCCCATTGTTAATTAACTTGGCATACATAGATTTAACCGAGAAAGTACCTGATGAATGTAAAGCCCAAACAAATATGTCTCTTTCCTCCAGTAAGTTCACATCTTGTATAGAAGCAACAATTCTAAGCCAGTCCCTTAAATTACTACTCACTAAATTGCGGCGAAAGGAAATGTTAAGTCGAACTGAAGCAAGTACTGTTGCCACTGAATCTTGTTTTCTTCTCACGATATTGAACAACTCAGGAAATCTATCTTTTAGTGGCTGGTCACCCAACCAAGCATCAATCCAAAAACGAGTTTGTGATCCGTCTTTCACTCTGAATGAACCCAAACCCATGAAAGTATCTTTAACATTCATCAAGCCTTTCCAGAAATGAGAGTCAGTTGGCTTTTTAGTTCAACTCCCTAGAGTCTTATCTTTTATGTATTTATTCCTCAATAATTCTTGCCACATGCCATTCTCATTTAGCAATTTGAAAAGCCATTTACTTAACAAACATCTGTTGTGTAAGTCCAAATTTTGAATACCTAAGCCACCTTGGATTTTTGGTTGGCACAAAATTTCCTATTTAGCCAACCTATATTTGCGCTTCTGTTGGTCATTTTGCCAGTAGAATCTCGATCTTAAACAGTCAATCTTTTCCAAAACTCCTTTTGGGAGTTCAAAAAATGACATCATAAACATCGGTAAGCTAGAGAGCACCGAATTTATTAAAACCAAGCGACCTCCTACCGAAAGCAACTTGCCTTTCCAACCACTAAGCTTCTTCTCAATTCTGTTTTCGATTGTCTGCCAATCTTTATTACTCAACTTCCTAGTATGCATAGGTAAACCAAGGTAACGGAAAGGAAACTTACCCACCCCACATCCAAACAGCTGCGAGTAAAACACCTTATAATCCTTTACCTTACCAAAGCAAAAGATCTCACTCTTGTGAAAGTTAATTTTAAGCCCTGAGAGTTGCTCAAAAGTACTTAAAATTAGCTTCATGTTTCTAGCTCTTTCAACATCATGGCTCATAAATATTACTGTGTCGTCCGCATATTGGAGGATGGACAAGCCATCTTGGACAAGGTGAGGTACAACCCCTTCTACCTGACCTGCTTCCTTCGCTCTAGCAATCAGTATAGCCAGCATATCTACCACTATATTAAATAGTATTGGAGATATTGGGTCACCTTGCCTTAAACCTTTTTTCGTTTGGAAGTATGAACCAAGTTGATCGTTCACCTTAATATTTACATTTCCTCCTTGTGTGAACTGCTTCACCCAAGAGCACCATTTTTGTGAGAAACCTTTCATCCTTAAAGTTTGTTGTAGAAAGCTCCATTTTACTTTATCATATGCCTTTTCAAAGTCTATCTTGAACATTATCCCATCATGTTTTTTTGAGTGAAGTTCATGTATTGTCTCATGAATTATTACTGCGCCTTCCATAATGTTTCTACCTGGAAGGAATGCTGTTTGTGCTGGTCTAATAATCTTCTGGGCAACAGTAGATAATCTATTAGTTGCAACTTTGGTAAAGATTTTGAAAGAAACATTCAACAAACATATTGGTCTGTATTGTTGAATCACTTTCGCATCTTTCTTTTTTGGTAGCAAAATTATCGTTCCAAAGTTGAGACTATTGAAAGGCAAGGTTCCCTCATGGAATTCCATAAACATAGCCATCAGATCATCTTTTAATAAGTCCCAGAAGACCTGATAAAATTCTGGTGGAAAACCATCTGGGCTTGGTGCCTTATTATGTTCCATTTGGAACACTGTTGTCCTTACTTCTGATTCCGAGAAGACATCTGTCAAGTGCTCATTTTCCAGTTCAAAGACTTGTGGAATGTCATGAACATAGTGTTCATCTAACTGAATAAAAGAAATCTCCGGAGGACCAAAAAGACTCTTGTAATAATTGGTAATATGCTGCTTCAACTGAGCATCACCATCTATTACAGTGTGACCATCCTCCAACTGGAAAATATGAGTTTTCCGATGTCTTCCATTAGCCAACAAATGGTAATATTTTGTGTTAGCATCACCCTCTAGTAGGTGCTTAACCTTTGCCCTTTGGTACCATTTGAGTTCCTCTTCTCGAAGTATTTCAGCGAGCCTTTCATTTGACACGTGTTTTAAGTTTAGTTCCGACTCATCAAGCAAAGAGTTCTCTGTCTTTTTATCTAGCTCATTGAGTTTGTTTAACAAGGTCTTCTTTTCTTTCCTGTAGGCACCACTCACATTTTTTGCCCATCCTCTGAGGTATTGGCAAAGCTTTCTGATTTTCGCTTGCCACCTCTCTAGGGGGCTACCCTCGACGAGCACACTATGCCACACATCTCTCACCATGTCACAAAATCCATCCCTGAGCAACCAACCCAATTCGAACTTAAACTATGGCTGGTAAGCTGGAGATGGGCTATTTGTGCTATAAAACAGTGGAGTATGATCAAAAATCTCTCTGTTCAATGCTCGGACACTAGAAATAGGGTATTTGGACTCGAAATCCGTACAGACAAGAATTCTATCTAATTTCTCGAAGGTCTGATTTTGTAAATTATTCGCCCAAGTAAACTTCCTGCCTGCCATTTCTAATTCTCTAAGGTTTAAAGTATCTATTACAGCATTAAACAGAAAAGGCCATCTATCATTGTAGTTGTCATTGTTTTTCTCATCCGGTTTACGAATAATGTTAAAATCACCACCTATAATAATAGGTAATGTTTCTTTTGAACATACTCGGACTAATTCGGATAAGAAATGTGATTTAAGATCCGCTTGAGCTGGGCCATACACTGAGATTAAATTGAACTTAAAATCATCCTCCTTGTGTCTCAACTTAAACCTAATTAAAAAGTCCCCCTCTTCTATTTGTCCAATGTCAAAGGTTAAGAGATTTACCCCTAGAATCATGCCACCGGACCGACCCCTTGGAGCCATGCAATGCCAAAGAAAATCTCTGCCAGCGCAGATATTATTCAAAGTGGACTGCTAAAAATTGGCTCTGCCGGTTTCCGATACAGCTATGAAGTCTAGGTTCTTCTCTTTTGTTAAATCGGAAAGAAATTTATATTTTTTTGTGTCAGCAAAACCATTGCTATTCTAGAAAATTCCTTTCATTGCGATTCTTTTTTTAGTTTTTTCTTATTATTATTTTTGGACCTAGACTTCTTGAGATGTGATATGGGGGTTTGTAGACACAGCGGGTCACAGCCGCCATCACCTAAGTCTTCAGAGATTTCAGCACAGATGTGATTTAAAGCATATAAGTCTAGTTCTTCATCTACTGAACAAACAGTTGAAGCATCCCCTACCAAAGAACTGTTATCTACTTTTAACAAGTTACTCTCAGAGATTCTGGTTGATTCTATGTCTCTAAGATGTCGCAAAGAGAATGTAACTTCATGTTCATTAGCCCCAAGTGATATACCTAGTGTGCTAGTAGAAGCTAGTAAAGAAGAATCATCAAAAACATCAAAAGAAAGTGGTTGTTCTTTACCTTTGATAGAAGAAGAATCCATGTTCCTACGCGCCTTTAACTTTGTTGCCTTCTCCAACGAGTCTCGCTCTGAAGTAGACGCGTTTCTTTTACTAGCTCTCACTGGCGACACTACTCCACCACTCAGTGCTTTAGTCTTATTCAAAGTGCCAGAGTCAATCTTGGATTGCAACATGCTAGCTTTCCACATTGCAGATCCATCTGGAGTCATCCCAGTCTGGGTAAGTAGCACCACAGGCTTAACTACATCACTTTTCCTGATAGAGTTGGAACCTTCGCCTTCCTTATCAACATGATGGGGTACCTCTGCAGTACTCATAAAACCCTCCTGGGTCCCAGCGGCAACAAGATCTTCCTGCTCAGTAAGAACAACAGTGGTAGCCTTACTCTTATGCTGTCCACTCGGTGCAACTGAGGCATCAGGATGCTTTTCAGATGTTTGACCAGCTGGCGGGTCTTCCATCTTTTTACCATCATGATCCATGTTCTCTGGCCCTTTTTCCTCTGGTGCTTTGTCCTCGTCCATGGTAGAGTCCATGTCAATGACTTGTGGGTCACCATCAGACATATCCTTCTCCACTCTGAATTGTAGCTCATAGACAAAGTCCCTAATGACTACATCCACAAGATCTGGGATGAGATGGGGATCCAGCACGGCTACTTTCATTCTAGCTCTGCCATACTTCTTTGTAAATTTAGTATCAACTGCTCTAGAGACACCTAGAATGGAGCCAATTGTCCAAATGATAGGGAACTCTCGCAGTTCCTTTGGTAATCCCCGAAACTGTACCCAAACCTTATCAATCTCATATTTGAAGACATCATTTTTAGCCCCTTTCTCAAAACTAATCTTTCCTTTCACTATTTTGGTGTCCATCAGACCCCAGTTCACCATGTGATTAAGCACTTCAGCAGAAGGGAAATTAGTGGTAAAGGCATCATTGCCTTTCTCCTCAATCACCCAACTGTTTTCAGGTAGTAGTTTGTCGAGTTCTACTGCCAATTGATCTACAGTAAGAGAACCCTCCAGAACACGTACCACAGCTGATTTATCATCTGAAACTACTTTTGGATTTTCTGCAACAGGTATAAAATAGAATCCTAGACCTTGAACAACATACCCACATGGTAAAGCAGTAGATTGGAGATTCTTCAAATTTGGGCAAACTTTTTTAACATGATCCCCATAGCAAATCTCACAGCTAAGAACTGTTGTACAAACTGAAATTGTATGCCCTTTAGTATGGCAGCGATAACAGTAGGGTTTACCCTTGCTCTTTTGATTCCCTTTTTGGGATGACTCTAGTGCATCACACTTGATCATTGCATTGTTGGAATTTGGTGGGGCAGTGGCCGGATTGAGATCAGCTGATGCTGGTGCCATCATAGTCGAAGATGATGCCCCCATGGTTGGATTGGAGGCAGCGCCTAGCGCCGCCTGCAGGTTTGTTCCATTGCCTTGCACTGTAGCCGTGCCATGCCCATGCACAGGTGCCTGGCCATGCATGCCTTGTCCCTATACTGTTGCTTGGCTCCTTGGATGCGCCTGACCATGACCAGTGGTAATGGTCTGGCCGCTCGCTTGGGGCTATGAGTGATGGTTGGGAAGAGGCATGGGAGGCGGCACGCCATGATTGGTACCAGACGGCATCGACTGATGGTTTCGGCCAGCGTAGCCTCGGCCCCTACCATCATTGTTGTAGTGCCAGCCGCCTCCTCGCCCAGCTCCCTGATACCCTCCATTGAAGCCTCCATAAGCATGTCCACCGTGAGTACCATGGGCACCGTGACCACCATGGCCACCGTGACCACCATGGCCACGACCTCTCCCACGCAGCGGGAATCGACCACGTCCTCCACCTCTCCATCCGTAACCTGGATTGAAACCAGGATCAAAGCCCGGATTGAACCTTCCTCCGCCCCGTCCGCCGAAACCCTCCTAAGCCGCCATAGGCTTTCCTTCCCGAACAACGTCGGCAAAAGATTTTTTTCGTTGGCTGTGTCACAGGATACGGCTTAGGGATGCACCTCGCGGTATGCTTTGGCGGCTGCCTCTGTGGTTTCCTAGTTGCAGTTCTCGCAAACAGGCTACACAAGCCCGTCGTGGGCCGAAAAAATTTTCCAGGCCCAATGGAAATTAGATTAGGACTCTCACGCAGCTCGTGCCTTTCCCCCGTGATGCACGCGGACGTAACTACGACCGGAAGCTCAGCGGGGTTCAAGGGAGGAAAGATCGGATCAAGATTCCACGGATTTGAATTTTCAAATTTTTTCGAAACAGGATCAGCACCTGCCGACCCTGACCTCGCCGGCGTTCTTGCCTGACGAGACGTCGAGGGCGACCTGCCGCTCACAGATCCTGAACTCGCCGGCGTTTTTGTCGACCGGTACTGGTAAGTCGCTTTGGCAAAAAAGTCTCCCAGGGTTCTTGGTGGAGATACCCGAGGGGAGGGCAAAGGCCCATGCCATGGCGTGCCAACCAGTTTTCTGTGAACCATTGACGAGATCACTGACCTTGAAAGCCTGCGATCACTGGATGAAGGAATGTTACCTGATGCCAAGGCTCGTTCTGCTCTTGCTACCTGATCCACCGTGAAACCTGCCTCGAGAGCATCCTTGACGAATTCAGATGTTGAAGGCACGCTCACCTCGTGCACTGGATCTTCATCGTCGGAGTCGTCGGTGTCCTCCGGCTGCGCCCAGAATCTTGACGCAATCACCTGCGCTGGTGAAGAAGGATCAACACCGCCTTGTACGCCATGAACGGGCTTTGGACGCAGGGTCGCGTCCACGGCCATCGCTATCTCGCGCGACATAGCCTCGCGACCCTTGTTGCGCCGGCACACAAACTAAATTGTGTCACATGGTCTTCAACTGCATTGTGGTTTTAAGATTCACACATGAATTAGCTGTCTCTCTGTCTTTGGATTTCTACCAGCTTGGCCTGGCCACACAAGAAAAAATATTGAAACAATGAATTAAAAGTTCCTAGTTGTCCAATCATTCAGAAGCAACTAGATGTTGAAGCACAATAAATAAATTCATGTAGGAACGACACGGAACATATGAAGTTGCAATGATCTGATTTCTTAATGCTCATTTTCTCGAGACTACATCTTTTAGCAAGGAGTGGGAAGTGCATTTCAGGATTTCATCACAAACAGGAATGCTGGAGCACATATAGCGACAGATCAAGTCAGACAATGTAGGGATCAACAGCTAACATACAAGCTCGATAGAACCAACGATAAAGATAAAATGTTCAAGGGAGACTACTACTTGAAAAACAGAAAACCACCTTAAGCTTACAATTACTACTGCTACTACCCGGTTTTCCCTTGCTCGAAAACCTCACAGAGCACCTTAAGCTTTTCATGCACTTGAGCCACCAGCACTTGGTCCTTCACCTGTACCATATGCTTCCAGTGCTACTGAAATTTACAAATTTTGAGAACATCAACTGATTGAGGACTCAAATTTACCCTAGATGAACACTTATCGCTCGCCAACTAAACGACACTACTTCATTATTCAGATCAACAACAGTTAGCATCAACACTTGCACAAACACAATAAGATAACTGCATCCCTGAGTTTAGCACTGATATCGTCATCGATTGACAGATGAGGGCTATGGATGAACATGATTAGAGCTACATAGAAGGTATCTAAAGCGTAGAAGCTCACCCAAGTAACTACTTTAAAATTATCACTCCAGCTACAGATATACCTTCTTAGCTCATCATAGATCAATAAATTCATAGGCATATCTGATTAGTTTCAAAGATTGACCATAATAAAAATATTGAAGTATGATCAAGCCAGTTAGATATAAGATTGCACCTTCATAAGTACAATATTGTTGAGCCTATTGCACCCTGAACATTGTAAAATCAAAAACTATGTATGGCTGTACCTGTAGTGTAGAAGCTCATGTACGGAACAATGGTGTTGATTTTGCCCTCGCATACCTTCTTCCCTTTATAGTTCTTCAGATCAGCTGCGTAGACCACATTGCCCGCTCTCATGAAAATGGTACCAAGATCATCCGTGGAGCCAACCACATTAAGTGGTGAGGTGAAGTCAGCGGCATCAACAGGGAGCAGCATCTTAAGCTCAATGACTCTGCTTTGTTCCCATCTAGCATTTACTTCATCAGCATCCTTCCTCGACCAGATGTAGAGTTTGGACTCGTGTTGAGTGGCGAGCCCCAGTCCACCATCCTCCGTTGTTGCGAGCAGAATCTGCCGACGAAGGGGCACTGAAGATGGTAGTTGAATCCACGACATTTGGCGCAATTGCATGTTGTACTTGAGAGCTGCCCTTTCCTTCATGATGCCAAAGTAGAGCGCATTCCCCACAACCACACTCCTCATCCCAGGATCGACGAATCCTCGGAGGTAACCAGGTCCCTGACCGCGGGTTGGCTCACTCCAGGCAGCAGTATCAGATGAGTAGGTGCAGAATAAGATCTCCGCTACACGGCCCCGCTACACCAGCGGGCCCCAAAACAGAGCGCACAACAACTACGATGAAAGGTCCGTGGTGGCAATCAAGGTGGTTGCAGCCGGCAGTGCCGGCGGAGAAACAGAGAACCGCTGTGGTCCAGGTCAACGACAAGGTGCACTGCAGCGGAAACCGCGGAGAGGGCACCTTCCGCTCCTCGCCTGTGATGGGGTCCCAAACGAAGAGGGTCCCGCCTTCCCCAAGGAGGAGGACACGGCCGTTTTTTATTTGAGGGCTCCTCTACTTTTGAGGGCCTTGTTTTTCTAGGCTGTACTCCAGCAATGGTTCTAAAAACAGGGTTCTCGAATTCATTCTACTAGGGAATGACACGTGGGACCCTTTTATCATCCTCTTATCTTCTTCCTCATTGACTAACTTGGCCATGTCTCGACAACTAGTCGGGGAAGCTAGAGAGAAGAAGCTCGCTAAAGCACAAGAAGATGTCTTGCCATTGGGAGAGCGGACGAGCACGAGCCTCACCGGAACAGAGGTAGAGCAGAGCTGCTCATCGGGAAGATGTCTCGTCAGATCTGGATGAGAGGCACGCCGCTGGGGAAGGGAGCCGCCAAGGAGGACGGTGGTGGCCATGCTAGGGAGGGGTCTCGCCGGGGAGAGAACTCGTCGTGGAGATAACCGATCGAGGAAGTGATGGTGAGGAGGGAGATCCGAGGGAAGGGGCACGCTGCCAGGGGAAGGGAGCTGCCGAGGAGGATGGTGGAGGTGTAGGAGGAGGGGGCATGCCGGGGGAGCCATGTTGGCAAAGGGCCTTGCCGGAGACGGAGGAGGAGGCGGTGTGGGGTCAGATGCAGAAATACCAACATGTTTGCGCGTGCATGCGAGGAGTTGAATGACCGCAACAAAAATTTGAGGGGCTCCAGCAAACACCCCCACCGCCCACCCATAGAAATGAGAGGCGGGAGGGGGATTTGAGAGCCCTCTCAAATTTGAGGTCCCTATTAGGGACCCTATTGAAGCTTTTTTTTTTTGGGCTCTCAAATGTAGTTTTGAGGACTCAAATAGGGGAACTGCTAGAGTTGCTCTTAGCTCCTCCATCAGTGCTAGCGGCGGCGGTGGCACCATGCTTGGGTTGTTGTTGGTGGCGTTGTGAGGGTTTGGTTGGAGTGGAGAGAGGAGACATGAGACGAGAGGACTGAACTAAATGGTTTGCCGATCTAATTCAGCTGCTTCGGCCCAAGGCCCAACCAGACTGAGAAGTGGGGCCTGTAAGACAGACGGATCAAAACACTTTCATTTCTATGCGGGAAGAAATCGTTTTGGCTCCTGCATTTAGCGTGCGCTCTTGTATTTAGCACTAGAAGATAGAGTAATAATGGCTTGTTTAGCCTTGAAAGTTGAAAACCTCATTATTTGGCATCCATTGCACGTTTTTTTTTAATTTTCTGGGCCAAATAGGGTATCACTTTATCTTCTGGCTAGTGTTAAATAAGCAATTTTTGTGATGCATGTTGTCTTTCAGGCAAGGGAATAAGGTAGTAGGTTAATTTTGATGCGATGTCACGATCTACGTACCGTCTGCCAAAGCACTTTGCAACGCGAGGTATTGAGTATTGACAGCGTTACAGCGACCATACATGATCTTGTAGAACCAAGTGAAACACGAGAGGATTGACTTCTTTATTTAGGAAACGAAGGCGCCTGATTTTCCGAGGCATGCAAAAACTTGTTGGTTGCATGAGCAACTGTTATATCTGCTCGACTGCTCCCACTACCACCAGCGCGGCGGCAGGAACCACCGGCAGCAGCACAAGTGCAAGCAGCCGCCGAACCATCGCTCGCTCAGGCGGCTCAGATTCTCTGACTTAGGCCTCGTTCGGCTGACACCAAAAAAAAAAAATCACTGTGCATGACTGAAAACACTGTAGTTGCTGAATTTTTTTGAAAGAAAAATATTGATTCGGATGAAAAAAAGAAGCGGATCAAGCCAGATTTTGAGTCAGCCGAACAAGCCCTGAAGCTAAGTCACAGCTGCCTTACCCCATGCCTGATGCCCTCCATTTCTCATCCAATGGTTGATGAAAGAACCAATTTTTTCATCCCAAATAGCACAGGCCAGCTGCAGTTCTAGCCCAAATACAGCCCAAGCCCAACTTGGAATTATACGACAGACAACTACAGGAATACTAAGTATAAGTACTTCCATAGCAGAATTAAATAAGCATTTACTAAGTATTTTCAATAGTTTACATGGTCCAAATAACCAAAATAAACTCTCCTAAAAAGCACCACTACATCATATACTGTATACATATATGTATAATTAGCCATAGAATTGTTATGGCTAAAAACAAAATAATCTTCGCCAAGAGCCATCTGTTAGCCCATAAGAACAAAATATCCTTCCATGTGATAGCAACCTAAAGATCTTGATAAGACATATAGTCAATTCCGCTACGACCATGCAAAGACAAAGGAAAAAGTTAAATTGGGAAGAATTAATAGTTAATTCTATATATTTAAAAAATTACAGTACTATCGAAACTACCATTATCAAATCTGTGAAGCTAGTGAAGACCAAGGTATTATGGTCGTTATGAGCATTATCCATGGATTCTTGAGTTTGTTCACCACCACCATTCTCTTCATGCTGCATAAAGCATCCAAACTTGTTTGTTAGCTAGTAGTGATAAATAGTTACAATATATTGATATTGCAAGGGTTTTCAGCAACATACATTAGATTCGTTTGGTACTTTCTTTTTGAACTTTCGAGTCTTGTCGAGCCAACTTCTTTGCCGCTTTGAATTTTTTAGTTGGATCTTTTTTTTTTTAAGTGTGCAGCACTAAACATATCTTTATCTTGTTGAACATTAGGCTGGACATTGTATGAATCAGACAAAATACTTGTAGACACACATATTTTCTCCTTTAGTTGATTACTAAGACAATCAAGTGCATTATCTACCAATACGGAACACTCTGTTGAGCTTGCAGCTTGATATGTCAAGTTCAGAAATTTATGAGACATAAACTTGTAGCGGAGCATAGCATCCAGTTTTGGATTTTCAATGATGCTCCTTCCTTTGTTGTCCTGTACAGTTCCATACCTTGCTTCCCTTGTCCAACGCTTCAGAATGTAATGATGGGCAATAATTTATATTCATCAAGTCAAGAACTTTCAAAGCATGGCCACACAAAACACTAGTCCTTGTAAATTGCTCACAGTTGCATGAAGCTGTTTGCTCCAGAGGATCACCAACAACTATGCGCTCTTGTTCAGAACTTAAATCACCATTAGACCTCACAATCGAAACAACATACGTGTTATTTTCATCCAATGCTCTTGTGCATGCTGCCATGGATCTCTCATATTCAGCTTGGAATGCTTTAAATATTTGAGGGGTATAAAGTTTGCTTGCTTGCACTAGCATAGGCGTCATCATTCTTATTCTAGGTAGCTTTTTCCTAGCTTCAAATTCTTCATCTAGTTCTTTGTTTCTTTTTCCTTGCTGTAAGAAAAATGGACTTTAGGCCTATTTACTTTTGGATTTTGGTGTTTGATGACCAACACAACCAAATTGGACTAATGAATTTACAAGTGTTTGTTTTGTAGCTCAATAGGGTGCAAGACGTGACTTGGACGAATGCGACGTGATGATCCGATGATCAACACCATAAGAAAGACCAAGAGAAGACCCAAGATATCAAGCAAAGTCTAAGCATAAAGATAGGAACCAAGCCGTACGCAAGACCACGAAAAAACGAGCTCACAAAGGTGATCGGACGCTGGACCGGACGCTGGAGGAAAGCGACCGGACGCTCCGATCAGAGGCTCAGCAACAGCAGCAGTGACCGAACGCTGGACCGGACGCTGGCGACAAACCGACCGGACGCAGGACAACAGCGTCCGATCGAGTACAGAGAGGTTCCAGAACGGTGAACTTGCGACCGGGCGTGTCCGGTGGCAGGTGACCGGACGCTGGCAGTGTCCGATCAGTTGTTCGCGGTTCAACGGTCGGGACGACCGGACGCGTCCGATCAGGACAATTTCAGCGTCCGGTCAGTAGCAGAAAAGCGGGATTTCGTCCCCAACGGCTACTTTCTCAGTGAGGCTTATAAATACAACCTCCAACCGGCCAAATGAGTTGTGTGGAGCTGAGGAAACATGTCAAGGGCGTTGATACACCATTTTAGTGTTTCATTAGGTGATTAGCGTAGGTGCTTTGCGAAGTGCTTAGGTTGATTAGACCACCGCTTATGCACTTGCTCTAGGTTTAGGCCTAGTGTTTAGTGAGGTTTGCATACCTCTTACCACTCGGTGCTTGCGCGCACCATTGTTGTACATCGGAGGGGCTTGTAGTCTTGCGACATCACACCAACCGCGTTTGTGGTGTGGCCGCCACCGTGTACCGGAGGGAACAAGGCCTGCGATGTTTCGGCCGGAAGCTTAATAGTGAAGATGGCGGGGAGCATCCGGGAGAGGCTTGCCAGAAGGCACGTCAGAGACCCACTTGCGTGTGGGGAAGGCCCGAGGCTATCCACGGAGTTACCCGACCGGAAGCTTGGCCCTTGCGAGGGGCTCCAACGAGGACTAGGGGGAAGCTTGCGTGCTTCTCGATACCTCAGTAAAAATACCGAAGTTGTCGATGGGAGTTTGCATATCTCTACCTTGCTCTTTAGCTTCCGCATTTACTTTGTTTACATTACTTCATTTGCGGTAGAGATAGCAACACACTAGCAAAACCGTAGTTGTACATTTAGATAGTTTATATATTGCATAGGTTTTGCTAGGGTTAGAAAAAGAGGCCATAATTTAGAGTTAGATTTTTAAGTTGCCTAATTCAACCCCCCCTCTTAGGTGTCATGGTCCCCTTCACTTGCACCGCTCTTCCAAAATATTTTAAGAACCGAATGATGTCAAAATCTGATTTCAGATAGTTTTTCAAGTTACTATTGAAACTCTCACTTAATTATGTGCTTTTCATACCCAATGTGAAAATATCCCTCATATAACATCCAGCCCATTTTTCCTTAAACTTGTAGATGCTATCAAGCCATGACACTCTCTTATTGTCAACCTTATTCCTCATGATATTAAATGCTTCTTCAAAGGCTATCTTGTCCTCAATGCTATACATGCAAGCACTAAAATCTGTTAAAACATGTGATTCTTCATCTTCATCATTTTTCTTATTGCATAAGTGCTTGATTGCATTTTGCATTATGTGATGAGTGCACAGCCCATGCCTAGCTTCTGTGAATACCTCATTAATAGCATTTCCCATTGTAGTGTCTTGATCAGTAAATATAGCTCTAGGTTGTTTCCCATTGTGTGCAGCTAGAAAAGCTTTAAATAGCCATATAAAAGATGCACATGTTTCATCAATATAGAAGAGCAGCTCCGAAAATAACGGTCTCTCTGTATTGATTGAATCCAACAAAAACACCAAAAGACCTATATTCTTTGTTTGTGCCAAAAGTAGTGTCAAAAGTCACCACATCACCAAAGTGAGCATAATCAATTATCATCTTAGCATCAGCCTAGAAAATATTAGTTATATGTTCTTCCACATCTAATTGTAGAGCATAGTGGAAAGAAGGGTTCTCAGAGATCTTGTCTTGAAAATACTTCAACATGCTTCCTGCCTGACCATATTCCAACTCTCTTTGATGCCTCCCTTGCAAGTAATTTTTTTTATCACGACAAGTGTAGCTGAGATTCATTGGTCCTCCAACTTGGCGACTAGCCAACTCATGTGTAGCTTTTGGCCTAATTCCTAAATCATCGGCAGCCTCAATTTCAAAAGCTTGCACTTCTGAAATCTTTCTTTGTGATAGCATCAAATGGAAGGTTTGTGGCAAGTGAAGAACATGATTGTGCACAACAATTAGATCAAGCACTTCATAATTCTCTGTAACTTGATTTAATGTAAGAGTCATACAAACCGGACAACCTGTTCTTGTTTCTGCTCGAGGATTCTTTGTGATGTGATCTCTCTTATCTCGTGCTCAAAAACCCTCCTTGGCACACACATATCTACGTGAAGTTACCTTTTCATCAAATCTGCTTTCATTTGTGTACCTTTTTCTAACCTCAAAACCTGCATGACCTCCATAGTTTACCCAAAATGACCAAGCATCATCCAAGTTTCTAAATTTCTGACCAACTTGAGGTACCCAGCTAGGATTCACATTCTCTCTATACATGAAAAAGATGCATTCTCATTGCTCGCATCTGAGTATAGACAATACAAGAATCATCCAAGTTTGAAATGTGAACATAACTTACTTGTTGGGTTGTGCTTGTGCCATTGAATCTTAACTGGATTCTGACCAGAACATCAGCACCAGCCTGCAGCGAGCCAGCGACGAGAGAGGAGCCACGCCGACAGCATGAAGCGGACCGAAGCGGACGAAGGTGAAGCAGATGCACGAACGTAGACGTAGCTGGGCATGCGGCGTCGTAGATGCGAGCAAAGCTAGGTCGGCGGCTGAGATGTGGCCGGAGCTAAAGCGGCGGCGGCGCAGACTCAAGAAAAAGCTGGGCAGGCAGCAGCGCGCGCGCGGGCGAAGCAGAGCAGCAGATCGCGTGGACACGGGCGCAGCTCAGCAGCAGACCGCGTGGACGCGGACGCGGTTGGGGCAGCGGTGGCGCGGACGCTCTGCTGCGGCGGTGCGCCAATCCCACCCAAAATTATCCCGTACACCGTCCGTATCACGCCAATTTTTCCCAGCGGCCGTAGGAACAAGTTAGGCGTAGGTCATTCCTTAACCTGAGCTGGGCCTTATTTGAGCCACGAAACGTAACTGGGCTGTGATTTGCGAGGTGGAAAGGTGCTCTTATATCAACCGTTGGATAGAAAATGAATGGCATCGGGGGGGGGGGGGGGCGCAAGTTACCCATGACTTGCCTTCAGTCATTTAGACAATCGGAGCCGTCGCTCAGGTAGGCACCTCCTCGCCGCGCGCACCTACTGATGCTTGAACTGCCTCGTGGACTCATCGTCACCAGCAAAGTCGGCGAGGGCTCACGCTACGCCTGACCTCCGCCAGGGACGCACCTCGGCGTTCCCGGGGCAGTGGGGCACGCCGCCGTGTTCGAGCTCGAACAAGACGTAGTCGGTCCACAGGGGACGCCCGGTGCTCCCCTGTATAAAATTTCTAGTTTAATTTGTGGATAATGGTTTTTTAATCCATCCCCTTATTTATGAACCTATTTGCTAGAATATGGTTTGGTTAATTTTTGCTATCAGCAACAGATGTCTGGCTCATACAAATGCTTAAGTACACAAACAAGACATATAAGACTTGTTCCTTTTATTCAACACGGATGATACACAAACTTAGTAAAGCATATACATGAAGCCATGCTAATGGAAACATACACGAGAACAAGTGGGTACACATATAAGTTCATACACAGTGGTACGACGTGTATATAGTTCACTATTACACAAAAGGTATTACTTGCTCATAGCGAAGCTTTAGGTTGTATGCACGTGGATCGGTGCCATTATCCTCTTCTTAGTTTCCTTCCACGATTCTCATGTCAATTGGTGGCTAAAGAGGCGGTGGCTCTGTCTTTGATGGTTGTGGTTTGGGGTTTGGCTCTGGTGTAGGTTTAGGGCTTGTCTGAGGCTCTGGCTTGGATGGATCAGGCTGGGGTTTTGGGCTTGGCTCGGGCTTTTGGCTTGGATGGTTCATGTTGGGGTTTTGGCTTCGGCAAAGGCTACAGGCTTGGATCAAGCTCAAGCTTTGGTTTTGGCTCAGGCTCTAGTGGGGGTTCAGGGATCGGATGGGGTGCCGGCCTTGGTGGTACTGGCGTTATTTTCAGGCCAAGTGAAGGTTTGGGGCTTTGTTGAGGCTCTGGCCAAGGTTTAGGTCCCAGTGTAGGCTTAGGTCTTGTCTCAAGATTTGGTTCTGGTTTTGGTTTAGGTTGTGATGCAGGATTTGGATCAGGCTGTGATGTGGGTTCTAGTTTAGGATTTGAAAGTGGTTGTGGTGTGGGTACGGGCTCAGGCCATGGTATTGGCTTAGGTTCTAGCTCTGGGTCTGGCTGTGGTGTTGGTTTTGGTTCAGGATTTGGAAGTGGTTATGGTGTGGGTATGGGTTCAGGCTGTGGGTTTGGCTTGGGTTCTGGCTCTGGGTTCGGTTGTGGTATTGGTTCTGGTTCAGGATTTGGAAGTGGTTGTGGTGTGGGTATGGGTTCAGGCTGTGGTATTGGCTTGGGTTCTGGCTCTGGGTTCGGTTGTGGTGTTGGTTCTGGTTCAGGATTTGGAAGTGGTTGTGGTGTGGGTATGGGTTCAGGATGTGGTAGATTTGGAAGTGGTTGTGGTGTGGGTATGGGTTCAGGCTATGGCAGATTTGGAAGTGGTTGTGGTGTGGGTATGGGTTCAGGATGTGGCAGATTTGGAAGTGGTTGTGGTGTGGGTATGGGTTCAGGCTGTGGCATTGGCTTGGGTTCTGGGTTTGGGTCCGGCTGTGGTGTTGGTTCTGGTTCAGGATTTGGAAGTGGTTGTGGTGTGGGTATGGGTTCAGGCTGTGGCATCGGCTTGGGTTCTGGGTTTGGGTCCGGCTGTGGTGTTGGTTCTGGTTCAGGATTTGGAAGTGGTTGTGGTGTGGGTATGGGTTCAGGCTGTGGCATCGGTTTGGGTTCTGGGTTTGGGTCCGGCTGTGGTGTTGGTTCTGGTTCAGGATTTGGAAGTGGTTGTGGTGTGGGTATGGGTTCAGGCTGTGGCATCGGCTTGGGTTCTGGGTTTGGGTCCGGCTGTGGTGTTGGTTCTGGTTCAGGATTTGGAAGTGGTTGTGGTGTGGGTATGGGTTCAGGCTGTGGCATCGGCTTGGGTTCTGGGTTTGGGTCCGGCTGTGGTGTTGGTTCTGGTTCAGGATTTGGAAGTGGTTGTGGTGTGGGTATGGGTTCAGGCTGTGGCATCGGCTTGGGTTCTGGGTTTGGGTCCGGCTGTGGTGTTGGTTCTGGTAGTGGATTTGGATCTGGTTGTGGTGTGGGTTTAGGTTCAGGCTGTGGCATTGGCTTGGGTTCCGGCTCTGGGTCTGGCCGTGGTGCGGGTTCTGGTTGAGGCTGTGGTGTAGGCTTGGGATCCGGCTTTGGGTTCGGTCGTGGTGTGGGTTTTGGTTTACGTTGCGGTATTGGTCTAGGTTGTGGTGGCTTTACGTCAATCACCCTACTATGAGCAAGATCAAGAACACTTGCAGCCAGTGTAATGGCTAGGGCTAAGTGGAAACATAGTGAGAGGAGGGCAGACCTCATAGTCGATCGCCACTAGTCCCCCAAGACGCGCGTTTGATCTATCTCACTCTAATCGCTTTCTCTTCTCCTCCAGTGCAAGCTGTGGGCGCTAGCTTGTGCATAGATGGTATGAGCGGCATGGGTGATTTATAGGCATGGAAAGCCAATCGGCGTCCATGCATCTCCCGGCCCTGTGCGTGATTTTTGCCATGGCACTAGGTATAATATCGTAGCAGCTTTTGGATCGGATGTGTGCAACTTTAGCGCTTGCCACACAAATCACTGTAGATTGGATGATCGGATCAGACGACCTAACTTAATTTGACAGAGATTTGCATGCAATGGATACATGCTGTTATTGTATTTAAAAACGTAGTGCGGACGTGCACGAGCTAGCTAGTTAGTGAGTGGAGAGAACGTCATGCTCATGCATACTGGATCGGGGGCTTCATCGCAACGTATTTTTTTTACCAGCAGCAACCACTATTTTTTTTTTGAAACTATATATATACTGTTAGTACCTCTATCTACTGTCGATCATGCAAGCAAAGCGTGCGTGTCCCGCGCGGCACGCGTGCATAAAGCTCACTCTCTGAAGTCCCTTTTCCTTTTGTTTTCCATCAATTGGCATTAGCTAGGCTAATGGCCAGTCCACGACAGTAAAAAAAGATTGTCACCTTTTGATCCCAATAGCAGCTCCCCGCTCCACTCAAAACAAAACAAAAAGCAGCTCCCAACTCTACTCACCTGTCCTTCTCTCGTGGGGTTGTCGATCCCCAGCTGCGAGTGAAAAATGTTAGGCTGGTTTTATCTCTCCTACTTCTCTTATTTTGCATATGCATGGATCTCAGTTCCATGATTTGTATCTCGTAGGCCTTGCATCCACCCAACACATATGGATTGAAGCGAATCCGACTACATCCAAACAAGTCATAAGGGGTAAACTATTTCAATTTGTCCAATTTACACCTTTAAAAGTTTTTTTTGCTTTTGTTTCTCTATGTACAACTTTTGTTCTAATTTTCAAGGTGACAGAAGACATCATATTTTGTGTCAGAAAGTACATTATGAATTATTCTCATTATGTTTTGTACGCTAATGTATCTCTAGTGTTAATTTATTATTAAATTCCCTGAGCTCTCAAAATAATGGCAAAAAATATATAGAAGATATATTTTTCTAACTTAGCTTATGATGTCATCTATCACTTCACCAAATTTCATATTAAAACTCAACTTATATATATGGAGAAACAAAATAACAATCCTGTTAAGAGGTAAACTAGACCAACTAAAAGGAGGGCGTAAATTTAACTAGATGTTAGTTTAGGGGGTTATCTGGATACAGGCTAAAGGTAGAAGGAGTAACTTGGACTTTCTCCATCCCATTTTCTAGTTTTTTCCCTTCTCTAAGTCGTCGCTAAGGTCTAGAATGGAAAAAAAGGTAATTTTAATTTATAAGCGATCATCATTCCATGATATATAAAGGTTAATTTGCTCGGTACAACATTACATTTTCATATACCAGATACAAGGAATCAAACATAGAGCCCAAAAATTAAAACTTGGTGCCTAATGACTTCCTTGGACGCTTTTGATTCACCTAGTGGCGTGTGTGCTAATCTCCTCTGTTTTGTTTTTTGCATCAATGAGTAGTGTTCTTGCACTCTATTACATTCCCCTTCTAAGAGTATTTCTAACATGAGTCCTTAAATTAGGGCTTTTTTTTTTTTTTGAAACTGGGTAGATGTATTACTCATGAGCTGATAGATCGTCATAAACAATTACATTGATACGTTCTGGGAGGGAGCTTAGGATTTGCTCGACTCCATCACACTCATACCCACTAGCAGCTATTTCATGAGTCACCCTATTACATTCTCTAGGCACACAGAGGCATTGGAAACAATTGAAATTTACATGCACCAAGAACTTTAGCTCAGCAACCAATCCTCCTGCCACACGGGCATCGAAGTCACTAGAGTAGAGCTGCAGGGCGTCAGTCTCGAGGGGCTCTTACTTTTGATTTGAGAGCAACTCTTATTTTTAAAGGAGCCACTATCAAAGGAGTTTGTTTTTATATTAGAAATAAAAATAGCGTAGATTAATATAAAAACATTATTTAAAAACATTTTAAAAATTGGGTTTAATTCTTTTTTTAGAAATAAAAATTGGGTTTACTGAGAGTGCATTGACTGATTCCTGGTTCCGTGGCAGCCAGATTGTGGTTCAGTAGCTGTCCTCACTGACATCTAGGGCCCGCTTACTTAACAGCCCATGGGCCAAATCGATGCAGAGCAGCGTGTGGCGTTTGGGCCTTATGGGCCGTACCGTCACCGAGAGCTCAAGTTCCCAGCCTATACAGACCACGGAGCCCACTAAGCCCAAAAGGAAATTGTGTCTCTCCCCTTGTTGGACTGGACCCCTAGAAGCACCGCCACACTCCCCCCCTCCCTCGCTCCCTCCCCGCCCGCACTCCACCCGCGCCGCGCCGCCGCCGCCTCTTACTCCGCCTCGGCCCCTCGGATCCGGACCGAGCGCCGGCCATGGCACTCGCCTTCGACGAGTTCGGGCGCCCCTTCATCATCCTGCGGGAGCAGGAGAAGAAGACGCGCCTGCGGGGGCTCGACGCGCAGAAGGCCAACATCGCCGCGGGCAAGGCCGTCGCGCGGATGCTCCGCACCTCGCTCGGCCCCAAGGGCATGGACAAGATGCTCCAGTCCCCCGACGGCGACGTCATCATCAGTATGCGTCTGCTCGGCTCTCTCCCTCCTCTTTTCTCTTCGTCTTGTGGACTGTAGCTCCTGATTTAGCTTCGGTGGAGGTTTTTAGTGCTAGGGTTTCTCGAGTGACACGTGCACGCCTTGAGATCTAGGTTCTGCGGGGCATTTGCTCGTATTAACGCTGCCGGTTTAGCCGATGCGGTTTCTAGTTTGTTGGTATAATTCCATTTCATTGTCAGCATAAGTTTACATGCTAGTTTGCCCCCATTTAGCTGCTGCAATGCTCAAATGAGGCGCCCCTACAGTTTAGGATCCGTGCAATAAATCAAGTTGGACAGAAGTTGTTGATTTGGGGATCTAGTTTGCTTGTTCAACCTAGATTTACAAGCTGTTTTGCGCCCCCAAGGGCGCACCCCTACAGTGAAGATCCGTACAGGAAATCAATTTGGACAGGAGGTGTTGATTTAGAGATCTACTTTTTGCTTGTTCAAAATGCCGTCTCGCTGTTCAGGGGTTCACACTTATAGATATATATAAGCTATCTCAATGCTCACTGCTTCCATTTGGGCCGTGTTTGGATCCCTATAGATAATAACTATATGCTAATAATTATCTCTTTTGGATCCAAACAGTTGCAACTAATAGACTAGCTAATTGTTAGTTGAACCTCTAGATAACAACTATCTCACTAGTTGAACCAAATTAGATAATGGCAGCTAATAGGTGGAGAAATAACTATCTCAATCAATTAGCTGTGTATCCAAACACCCTCCCAGCTAATAAGTAGCTTGCCAATTGTTAGCCAGCTAATATTAGCTATGTGCTATTAGCTAGCTAACTACTATCAGCTAATGGATCCAAACAGGGCCTTAGTGGGTTAATTTCGACAGGATGCTTTGATTTTAAGATCTAGTTCTGTGCTTTACAAGTTCACTTCGCAGTAATGTTAATGAGCTATCTCACTGACAAACAGTTCCTCAGTTACTTTGCTTACTGAATGGGCTGCCTTGTGAATTGCTAGCAAATGATGGGGCGACCATCCTGGAGCAGATGGATGTTGACAACCAGATTGCAAAGCTGATGGTGGAGCTGTCCCGTAGTCAAGACTATGAAATCGGGGATGGTACCACCGGGGTGGTAGTCATGGCAGGGGCTCTCCTCGAGCAGGCTGAAAAGCTTCTGGAACGTGGTATTCACCCCATTAGGGTGGCTGAAGGCTATGAGATGGCGTCAAGGGTAGCTTTTGATCACCTAGAACGTATCTCCCGAAGGTTTGAGTTCAGTGCAGACAACATTGAGCCCCTGGTTCAGACCTGCATGACAACTCTATCCTCAAAGATGTACGTCATAACAAATCCTCTGTTCAATCAGTCAGCCTTTGTGATGCAGATTTTTTCATTTCATTTATGTCCTTTAGTAATTCCTATATAGGGTTAATACTTAATAGCATTTCAGAGGAGCAATGAGAAATTTTCTTTTCTCTGTGTAGTGCTGTTGTGCCACTTTGTATTTTTTGGTAAAATTGAAAAAAGCTTTGTTAGGGAAGTAGTAACTTTTCAGGGTTCCCTCTTTATCTGACCTAACCAAACAGAATAGTTTTGAAGATTTCATTGGTTCTCACATGTTACTAATCCTTTTTTTTGTGAATGTATGCATGCTACTAATCATTGATTCATACCTGTAATAATTGTTCACTTCAATCTCAAGCTGATCTAAACCTATATTTGCTGTGTTCCTGGCCTCTCAAATTTTTACCATTTTCCTATGAAGCTCATTTCTATATGATGAATACACAATCTTTTTTCCCTTCATTTTACAACATCACCACCTGTTTGTCCCCCACCCCCCCTCCCCAGAAGTTATATTTTAGCTGCTTTAGAAAGATTTCAGTAGGTTCACTGTACAAAAACAGCATGTCTGATGTCTCAATTGTTCTTATTCTACAGTGTTAACCGTTGCAAGCAGGCATTGGCAGAGATTGCTGTCAAAGCAGTACTTGCGGTTGCAGATTTGGAGAGGAAGGATGTTAACTTGGATTTAATTAAAGTAGAAGGCAAGGTTGGTGGGAAGCTGGAGGACACTGAGCTTGTATATGGAATTATTGTTGACAAAGATATGAGCCATCCACAAATGCCAAAGAGAATTGAGGATGCTAATATTGCCATTCTGACATGCCCATTTGAGCCTCCGAAGCCTAAGACAAAGCATAAGGTCGACATTGATACTGTTGAGAAATTCCAGACACTGCGTGAGCAAGAGCAGAAATACTTTGATGAAATGGTTCAGAAGTGCAAGGTAAACACTAAACTACTTTTAGTATTACAGAATATCAATGTTGTTGATACCTGAGTGATGATGTTTCTTGCATGCATAACTATCATATTGTTCTGGACGTGATATTCGTAGTTGAAATAATTTATGTTGTTATTTTGCTTAGTTACATTGTTTCCCATGGTTTTGTAGCAATTATCATAATGAATTTTGAAAGGCATCTTGAAATCTTTTAATTGGTTATTATGGGTAATTTGAATTATTCATTTAATATGATGTCTTCGCTTTGCTAAATAATTATCCACATTATTTTCTGTAGGATGCTGGTGCAACCCTGGTTATTTGTCAGTGGGGTTTTGATGATGAAGCCAATCATTTGTTGATGCACAGAAATCTGCCAGCTGTCAGATGGGTTGGTGGTGTTGAATTGGAATTGATTGCCATTGCTACAGGTCAACATGCTGCTATATCTCACTCTTATGTGACTATGAATTGCGTGTGGTGACATTCCCTTACATAACTGACTGCAGGAGGACGGATTGTTCCGAGATTCCAAGAGTTGAGTCCTGAAAAGCTTGGGAAGGTACCACTCTTCTGTATACGTTCATAGTTTATTTTCAGTCATATGGAATATGCATAGGTTGATGCTGCAGTGTTTAGTACACAATTTTGGTGTCCCAGTTTGCATGAATCTGAAATTAGTTAAGATTAGGGATTATTCATAGACACTGTGCTTGCCTCTATATTTTACCATATTTTAAAAGCAACTGTTTATACGTTTCTGACTAACTTGTAGTTGGATAGAAAGCTAAACTTATTTATTGTTGGTTGTTAGGATAATTGATATGTACTAACTTTTAACTTTGTGAGTTTGTGAGGGTGATTTGATTTTTAGCTGGCCAGTAAACTAAATCTTTAACCTTCATCAAGGTTAATTAACATGCCATTATTGATAGCTTAGCACATTCCTTTTTAAATGCCCATACATAGAAAATACTCTAGTCATTTTTGCTGTATTGCAAGTAGCTATCTGTTACACGATTTTGCTTGGTCTTTTTCGCTAGGCTGGATTAGTCAGGGAGAAATCATTCGGAACAACAAAGGACCGGATGCTTTACATTGAGCAGTGTGCCAATTCCAGAGCTGTAACTATTTTCATTCGTGGTGGTATGTTCTGATGCATTATCCTTTTTTGTTCTTTCATATTAACATATACCTGTGTTTATCTCCATTACAAGGTCATTTGTGTTTAATTTTAATTAACACATCAACTTTTATCTGAGCTAGAGATAATTCACAGTGAAAGTGATTCTATATCTTTTGTGAAAGCTGTTGCTATGTGGTGTATTCTGATTGCACTGTCCAATTAAGTAGTTATACTTTAATAACTTTTGGTATCAATCCTGCATCACAAACCTAGATCATACAAAATTTGTAGACAAATGACTTTTGGTATCAATCCTGCATCACAAACCTAGATCATACAAAATTTGTAGACATCATTTGTCGGACAATAAACTTACAATAACTATGCTCGCTGTTAGATCATATCGGATAGGCCCTGATGTGAGTCTGTTATATAACTAACTGCTGCTGTGCAGGGAACAAAATGATGAGAGACTTTTCTCTGTGTGCCCTTATAAAAGATCGTAATTCCTTGTGTGCCCCTGAAAAAATTCAGCGGTCTTCAGCGCCACTACTTCAACTTTTTCGTGTCATCCATGCCACTTCCGTCAGTTTGGGCTCTAACGCCGTTAAACTGCAGGTGTGAAAAGACGAAAATGCCCTTAAGTTCAAATATGTTATTAATTTTTTTTGAGCATCTTAACGACTTCAAATGAAAAAACTCAAAACTAGAAAGTTGTAGATCTCGTCGAGATCTATAATTTTCATATAATTTTTTTTTTCATTTAATTTCGCAAAAAAAATATGATTTGATATGATTAATATATCTTAGAAAAATCATATTATTTTTTTTGCGAAATTAAATGAAAAAAAAATTTATATGAAAATTATAGATCTCGACGAGATCTACAACTTTCTAGTTTTGAGTTTTTTCATTTGAAGTCGTTAAGATGCTCAAAAAAAATTAATAACATATTTGAACTTAAGGGCATTTTCGTCTTTTCACACCTGCAGTTTAACGGCGTTAGAGCCCAAACTGACGGAAGTGGCATGGATGACACGAAAAAGTTGGAGTAGTGGCGCTGAAGACCGCTGAATTTTTTCAGGGGCACACAGGGAATTACGATCTTTTATAAGGGCACACAGGGAAAAGTCTCAAATGATGATAGAGGAGACCAAGCGCAGTCTTCATGATGCTCTTTGTGTGGCAAGGAATCTGATCCGGAATAACTCAATTGTGTACGGCGGTGGCTCAGCAGAGATATCTTGCTCAATTGCTGTTGAAACTGCTGCAGATCGGCACCCTGGAGTTGAGCAGGTATTTGTTGACTTTGGAGCTTCTGTTTGAAAAAGGATGCAATCTGTTCCTTCTGATTGTGTTTTTCTTTGCAGTATGCTATCAGGTCATTCGCTGATGCATTAGATGCTGTTCCACTAGCCTTAGCTGAAAACAGTGGTTTGTCACCCATTGATACCTTAACTGCGGTAAAAGCTCAACAAGTTAAGGTATTGAACTTTGTATACCCCTTGCTTTAAAGTCGACTCTACATCCTTTTACTTGTCAGTCAGATCATGCCCAACTCTTGGGTTTGTTCAAGTGTCACTACCAATAAGTAACAAGTGCGTCTATAGAGTCTGGCTAAATATTACTCAGTGTGGTTGCTGCAGCACTTGATCTATTGTCATGTCATGCTCTTTTGTAGTGTTGCAAAATGGTTGTGTTGCTGTTCCATTACTTCTAAATTCTTGTTTGCAAACTCTGGTAACATGATTACTGAACACCTTTGCAGGAGAGCAACCCCCACTGCGGCATAGACTGCAATGATGTTGGCACCAACGACATGAAAGAACAGAACGTCTTCGAGACCCTGATTGGCAAGCAGCAACAGATCTTGCTTGCCACTCAGGTGGTGAAGATGATCCTGAAGATCGACGACGTCATCTCACCGTCCGAGTACTGACGAAGCCTGAAGGAAAAAGGAACGGACGACTATGCTGGATGACAGTTTAGTAGGCAGCATTGCTGATGTGTTGATTGGTTTACTCTCTGTATCTTATATGAGCTGCCTACCACTTTTTGTGTGACGCTTGCGGAAATTGTTTGTATTGCACGATATAGCATCGAGGTTGTGTTTGGAAGTAGTCTAGACACTAGACAATCCTTTGTGCCTTCCCTTCAGGGTTGAGATGGTTGCAGTATTGATGCTTTTGTAGTGTTTTCACCGCTTGGCTGAAGATGTCTTTTTGTTTGATGAATGCAATAGTTCCGACGTCCGACGCCCTCATGAACAAAATGCAATAGTTCATCCTTTGGTTTATCTGGACAAATTGTTGAAATCCGAAAGGGTTATCTCACCAAAACACATCATCTGCTGTCTACGATCCCTGCTGGCACCTTTGAATTTTTTTGGAAGTAAAACGAGTTGAAGAATCGCTTGTTTTGGAAGTACAATGAGTTTTTTTTTACAACAAAGTAAAATGAGCTGGAGTAATGCTTTGTGATATCTGGGTCATCATCATGTGGGCGGACGATGAGATCTTCACTATTGATCCTCCCCTCTCCCCTCCCGAGTCCCGATGCTCCATACCAGGTCAGCACCGCACACTCCGTATGTTGACTTCGAGGGGAGGGGTCAGGACTCGCGTCGCCGCACCCAGGGAGCGATGCGGGGGGCAGTTTTTTATGAGGAACACGCTATCCCAGTACCTGAGCATCCGCAACGGTATCTAAAAAAAATACTCCCTAAATACAAGTTTTTTAACCTTTGCAAAATATATTGGAAGATGTAAAAAAAAGCTACAACTCCAACAGTTTTTAAAATCTCACGCCTAAAAGATAGAAGGTAATTTTACATCAGGAATTCTAAACTATTTCTAAATTACGCTAATCATTTTTATACTTTATTTCTCTTTTGTACATTTGCATCAGGAACCCTATCCTACTTTTTTTTTCTTCCCCATGCCCTTCCACCTCCAGATTGGCATGACGATACGCGCGTGTAACTATACGCGCATATGGATGGTTTTTTTCCGAGTGCCAAAAGTTTGGGAGGTGGGTTTGGAAGTTGTTTTTAAATAAGTTTTTTTCAATCTTGCCAAAATTCCTGGATTGGGAGATTGTTTTGAGTGCTCTTCCCAAGAATTTCTTCCCAAAAGCATGGAGTTTTTCAACTCGCCAAAAAGTATTTGGAGGAATAAATAAGACCATCTCCAACAGTTTTCAATAACCCACTCCTAAAATATAGAAGATAATTTTACATCAGAAATCCTATACTATATCTAAATTATCCTAACCACCTTTATATATTCTTTGTCTCTTGTACATTTGCATCAGAAACCTTTTTTCTACTCTTTATTCTTTCGCCGCCCTTCCACCTTTAGATTGGCCGAAGTATACGGGTGTTTGGATTGCCGCGGGAGAAGATACGTGCGACCTAGAGTCCGCACATCTTTACGTGCAAGGGGTGTTTTTTTCCCAAGTACCAAAAGATTGGGAGGTGAGTTTGAGAGTTGTTGAAGATGGATTTTTTTATTCTTCCTAAAAATCATGAATTGGGAAGGATTATTGGGTACTCTTGGAGATGCTCTCATCTCCAACAGTATCTAAAAAATACTCCCAAAAAACATGTTTTCCAACCTTTGCAAAATATATTGGGAGGCATAAGAAAGCTACAACTTCAATAGTTTCCAAAATCTCACGCCTAAAAGATAGAAGGTAATTTTACATCAGGAATGCTAAACTATTTCTAAATCATACGAACCACTTTTATACTTTCTTTTCTTTTGTACATTTGCATCAGGAACCCTGTCCTACCTTTTTCTTTCTTTCTCGCGTCCTTCCACCAAGATTGGCGCGGCAATACGTGCGCGTATATATTTGCGCGTGGGGGTGGTTTTTCCCAAGTGCCAAAAGATTGGAAGGTGAGCTTGGGAGTTATTGGAGATGAGTATTTTTTTTTCAATCTTGCCAAAATTCCTAGATTGGGAGATTGTTTCGGGTACTCTTGGAGATGCTCTACTCCCTTGTTACTTGCCGCCCAATGATTCACATATACCAACGGTCTTTGATCTCGTTGCACAACACCATTTAGAAAAGAGTAAAATTCGTTGGTGGTCCCTAAACTTGCACGCTAGTGTCATCTAGGTCCTCATCTCTCTAATTCGATTTATGGGTCCCTATGCTTGTATGACATTGTTACCTAGCCCCCTAACTCTCAAATTTTGATATTTGAATCATATAACTTTTATGAAGGTGTTAGCAAAGGTCCTCAAACTTACACATCAACAAACATATGACACTAATGTGGCATGCTAGTTATGCGTTGCCATGCAAGTTTAGGGACCTAGATGACACCGTTATACAAGTTTTGGAATTCAAAAATCAAAATTTGAGAGTTAGGGACCTAGATGACACCGCCGTACAGGTTCATGGACCCGTAAATCAAGTTTTGAGAGTTAGGAACCCAAATGGCAACGTCATACAAGTTTAGGGACCGCTGATGCATTTTACCTTTTTAAAAGAAACACAGATGCCAAATATATCGCTACAATGTTCAAATATACAATAGATTCATGTTTTGATCTCAACATTATTTGTGGGCGCAAAAGACGACCACACACCGACGCTAGATCGCACATACAGCAGATCGCAAAAACACACACTGGACGGTCCGACATTTCTGAGATTGCAAGCATCATGCGATCTACGTCGTGGCTGGAGATCGACGTTAACTGTAGATGGCGAAAACGTGAGCATCGGACGATCCGACAGTTGGCGAGATGTGAACACCAGATGATCTCACTATAGCTTCGCCACCCGCGGTTTTGAGCATAGGATGGTCCGGCTGCGTTGGGATGTGAGCGTCGGACTGTCCGGCCAGTTGTTTTGGCCGATGTAACAACAGATGCACATTGGGGTTTAGAAGAGTTTAGAGTAAAAACTAATGGCAAGAAGATAACAATAGTATTGCTGGATCGATTGGATAGCCCAATCTTTCATGACGGTCCGACAACGTCTATCCCAGAGGTAAAGTTCGAATACATTATGAGAAAACAACTTAGAAACAAATATGGAAACAAAGGGCCTATTTAGATTTCAGCTGCTAAAAATTAGCACTATGTTTGGATGCTAATTAGAAGGATTAAACGAGAACTAATATTAAAACTAATTGCATAAGCGGTGACTAATTGGCGAGACGAATCTATTAATCCTAATTAGGCCTTGATTAGCCTATGTTTACTGTAGCATCATATAAGCTAATCATGTCATAATAAGGATTAATAAATTCGTCTTATTAATTAGTCACCATTTATGCAATTAGTTTGAAATTAGTTCACGTTTGATCCTTGTAATTACTATCTAAACATAGTGCTAATTTTTAGTACTAGCCCAAAGTCTATCTCAGACCTGTTGTGGACGACGCACGCACCAGATAGGTCGACGCTCGCTGTGTGGCTTGCGCATCAGACTGTTCGGTGCTTGCCCTTTTGTGTGGGCCTGCCCTTTTTTGGTGCGAAACAACATTGTAACACAATGGCTAGGAAAATAGAAAGAGGATGTAGGAGCACAAGGGTTCCTACTAGCATATGCATATGCATGCACACTACACGTACCACAACCCCAGAATAACGACGCTCCATCGGTATGTATAGGTCGATATAGCGACGTACCATCGGTCGGTATAGGTCTATGCCGACACTTACTTGAAGTCGCTAAAAGTGGTGTTGGTATAGACCTATGCCGACCGACATGTTTATAGCGACCGACAGCCTGATGCCTTAGGAGCTATAAATACCGACAAATAGTTTGAGGCTATAAATACTTTTAGCAACCAACAGTCCAACTCGACATTTACATAGAGACAATATATATGTTGGTAATCAGCATTACATAATAACCCAAAAATAATCTGTTATCAATGCGCACACATTCATTACAACATATATTAACCATACATACATGGAACATCAAAAAATATTAGCACAGACCATTGACCACTGATTCATTCCTATATGAGTAGCCCAATGTAAGGTCGGTCAGATTCAACATCATAAGTACAGAATATATTAGAAGCTCGCAAACATGAAGTTTGTGCATGAGCAAGCCATCGACATCCCTACATCTACCTCATGTGACCAAAGTCATACATCCACCACTTGTGACCAAAAGCTTAGCTCACTAACACCTAAAGCCACTGCTCGAATTTCAGTAACAGTGAGCTCATAGTCACATCTCTAATAGGTTCAAAACAAAACACAGCTTCGATGAACACTTTCCTGTGGACACCATCAGGTATGCTGCCTAGGACCTTGCAGGACCGCCTGAAATATAGTATGAATATCCAATTAGCGACAACTTTTACCAAAGTTGGAGAAAGACATCCAATAATATTATTCTAACTAATTGCTAACCCATAATAATACTTAGATGTTTCATTTTTCAATTTTCAGTGCATTATATATAGACACACACACACTTCATTCTACATCCCATTATCCCTTCGAGGTTACTAGTGCCAAAAAATATATATAAATGAAGAGTGGTTGCTGTGTATCAGTTAGGCTAAGCTTTGTTTGCTAAATGCTAAGTCAATATCTCCACTACAGAGATTTGGTAGACAAGAAGCTTCAATTGCAGATTTTTACATAAGCCAAACATAGTTCAAAAATGTTTGTTTTGATTTCTGACTAAGTGAATAAAACTTTTGAAGTAATGATTTCTGATTAAGTGAATGAAACTTTTGAAGGAATGAAACACAATTCTCAGCTAGTAATTACAGTGTATCAGCATCACAAATAGCAGTTTGGTGAAAGTAAAATTCAGAAAAAAAATATCTGCAGTAGACTGGGATGAATGTGATGCCTTGCTAACCCTCAACTATTAGAAATATCATTAATTAGAAACTTTGTTCACTTATCACATATATGAATAAAAAAAACAAAGACAAGTCTAGTTTATTACTCTATTGTATGGCCACTGAACTGGCATTGGCTTAGCATCAGCCAAAGTCTCAATGTCACCATAAGGGCAAGGCAGCATTGTATCCCTTTTAATCACAACCTTCACAACAACTTCACAAAATAGCCTTCCAAGAGGTTGGCCTCCTAGTACATTGCTTGGATTTGTTGAAATAACTACTGCCTTAGCCACAGCTTCTGGCTGCAACAAGACATATAATGTTACCTTCTTTCCAACCTGAAATGGTTTATGCACTTGTCAGCAAATATTGAACAATTGTATACAACTACTAGAACTGAAAGCACCGTTACATTAAGAAAATTACAAGTTCAGTAGGTGAAACACGAGAGGCTTTATTCTTCTTTGTTGGGGCTACTTTTTTATGGGACTCGTAGTGCTGCACTCCCGATGAAGATCAATTGATCCTCCACAACACTGTGCACAGAGGAAGCAGGAGCACGCTGCGCACATGGGGCAGGAGCAGGCTGGGCATATGTATATGTATGATTACATTTGGCAATTGAGAATTTTTACAATGGTTGTCGAAAAATGGACGGCTCACGAGGACCGATCCGACGACTAAAAAGGCAGAGGAGCCAAGAGAAACTAATTTGAGAGGCACCGGGAGGAACTTAGTGTGTATTAAATGGTGAGACCATACGCACCGGGTGCATACTAAAATTGGTGGGATCAGCACCTGACAAAAAGTGGAAAATTTTCTATGTTTGATTTTTATGTAATTAAGGATAGAATGGTAAATCTATAATAGAAAAATAATGTTTTGGGTAGCACAGAGATGATTGACGTTGTATAGTCTGTCATGTATAATTCTCCGTCAGACCAGGCCCGGCCCTCTCTCGTCGCTTTGTTCGTGCAGCGGCGGCGGGTGAGGTTGAGGTCGAGGTTCAGGACGAGGGCGGTGGCGGCGGCTGCGAGGGTGAGGGTGAGGGCAGGGCTGCGGCGGCCAGGGCTCCTCACCAGTCCCCGGCGAGTGGCGGCACCGCGTAGATCCGACGATGGCGGTGGACGAGACGAGATCCAGGTCCGAGGTGGCGCACCTGCTCTGCGTGCCGCTTCTCCTCGTCTTCGTCCCGCTGCGCCACCTCCATCGCCACCTCCTCGCCAGCCTACCGCCGAGTGTGCTCGCCGACGCCGTGCTCTTCGCCTACGCCCACCTCTGCCCCCCCCACCTCGCCGCACAACTCCTCCACTCCCTCCGCCGCCGTGGGTGCGTCTGCCCCTCCCTCCAGGCAGCCAACGCCGTGCTCTCTGCACTTGCGCGCAGTCCGTCAACGACACCGTGGGCAAGGTGGAGGAGGACCTGAACAACCTCCCCTACTACACCTACCGCAAGTCATAGTGTAACAATTCCCTGCCCTTTTCAGTTTTTTCAGGTTTTAGTCTCATGTCATAGGACTGTTGGACAGGATGACATGAGCAGTACAAAAGATGTGAGAAAAGAGCAAGAGCTGACCGAATTACTAATTAAATTTTCAAGTTGCAATGCACTAGATTACTTGTCCACATGATATAGGTACCAGTTAACACAAATTAGGTTATCAGTAACTTTCCAATTTCCAAAGGTGTGGTAAAGCTGTCTTCAGAGACAGAACATAATGAAATCACCAGTTCCTTTGGATTGTCCTTTTGACTGAAAACTGACCCTTTCTATCCTAGGTTCTACAAGATAGTTACTACATCAGAAAACTATGCAGTTGTGCTATCAAAGTATATTATGTCTCTTGTCACTAAAGGTAGGTGCCACTTGGAATTGTTACACTGCAACTGCACTATGAGCAAATGCTATATACTACTACAGACCAAAGCTCCTTGCATCAAAAGCAGACTTTTTAGCACCACCACTACTACTACTGTTAGGCACTAGCAATCACTGCATTAAACCTGTAATTTTTTATTGATCTGAACCTGCAATTTCTTATTGATCTGAAGTGATGTGAGCCTGTGACGACTCGAGCCCACTTAGTAATTTGAACCCTCTCACTAGGCTACTGTATATGTCTGATAAGCACTGTCAGTCTGCTATCATGTCCGTTTTTGTAATTATTAGCCTTGTCGATTATCAAATAGCCAAATTAGTAATGGTTTTTTTTCCAGTGGTGATGTAACTGAAGTTTGGTGCACCATGTGTCAGCTGTTAGTTTCATTTCTCTGATTCATGCATCTTAGATTGCTTACCAGTTACCACCACCAAATTTTACTACTAAATAATGGAACTGTCTTAACATATTTACAGTGAACTTACACATACTGCATTATCAGCTTGTGTACTTTTAGTTATGTCCAATGTTACTGATAATGATTTGGTGGATCATCAGTAAAAATAAAGGGATTGCACTATTTTTTTCAGGCTATTGAATTAGAGGCTGAAGCTTACCCATTACAAGATGAGCTGACAGCAAAAATTATTTCCATTAACGTGGAACAAGTCCGACGCTGACAATTTGGAAAGCTGGTTGCATTGACAAGGAGAGTCCAGAAGGTAAAAGTATGGTCATAATGATGCTTTTGCTTGCTGTGATCCTTTTAAAACTTTTTTTTTGAATATTCCAATCTATATTTTCACTTAAGGTCAGAGATGAGATAGAGCAGCTGATGGATGACGATGGTGATATGGCTGAAATATATCTCATTGAGAAGATTGAATGCTTGTTTTTGTTTTTGATAGTAGCATGATAAGTTAGCATGGTTATGTTAGGTGCACGACTTAACAAGTTTAATGTTGGCACATACAGATGCTTTAGGCAAACTCTAGTTGGCTTGAATATCAGATGTCTGTCGGTGGGTGCTTGCCTTCAACTAGAAATACCTTTCATGTTGCTGTAATCATAAGGATTTTCAGATTTCTGTGTGGGAAAAATATTTCCTTTGAACCACTGGATGGAGTGCAGTTGTCATGTGTGTGGTCCTTGATTTATGATGAATCTGCATCTGAATGTGATGCAGGCCAGCCCCGCAGGCACCTTTTAAGCACTTGATGAAGTGCATTTGTCAACAAGAAGCTTGTCTCAGGGGACGCCAGATGCATATCTTTAGAGTACCCAGAGAAATGATAAGTTACAGAATGACTGAAACTTGTGGGATCATATCTTTAGTGTACCCAGCGAAATAACAAGTTCGTCAATTTGGGTCAGCTAGAGCACTTGTCTCGGGAGTTGAAGCAAAAAGTAATGATGTAGAAGACTATATGGCATTTGCTGATTTAGTACTTCATTTAGACTAGTTTTACTATGAAGCCTAGCTGCTGTTATTTCCCTGTTAGTAGTATTGCATGCTTGTATGAGGGACACATTCCATACTTCCAGTTAGACATGTATCACATGGATGTTTGTATGAGGGACACATTTTATGTTCAGTTTTTTCAGAAAGAAACATGAGACGATTAGTTTCTTCTTTAATTGTGCATGTTTGGTTAATGTCTCAGTGATTGTTTCCTTAATAATATAAGTAAATTCATAGAAAATGCTATCTGCTTGATCTGTTAGAGGTGACATCCAAATTGTTTCATGTCCACAGGTCCATCAGATTTGGGAAGCTTTAGGGTATCCAAACTAGCATGTTATTTTATCAGACAACTGCTGGAGAAAAAAAATTATCAGACAACTAAACACAATGTAAGTTTGAACTCTTTACTCACTAGTAGTTTCACACATGAATTGATGAAGGAAATGTTTGACTAAGTATTTGCGCCTGAACACACATGAATTTAGTTCAGCACATCGTTTAGGTCTGAACACACATCGTTCTAGCCATCTGGAGAAACTAAAGTTCAAATATAGCTTACTAAATAGACAACACATAGTAGTTCTAAAAAGGCCTAAAAGGGCTGGTCTGCTGTTTCCCTGGATGCTTGGCCCTTTGAACTCGTTTAACGATAGATTCACTACTAAATTCATCTACGACAGTAGGAGGAGTATTGACAACTAATTCCGTTGGCGGTCGTCCTCTTTTCCTATTTTGAGCTCCTGCCTGTTCCTTTCGTTCCTTTCCCTCCTTTAGTTCCTTTTCCTCCTTTTGTTCCTTTCCCTCCCTTCGTGCTGGCCTCAGGGTTTGGAGTTTTAGTCTCAATTATTTGACATCGCTTGCATTTTCATCCTGTTCATGCTTGCGTTGTTCGTCCGGATTGTTCGCATAGTACTGTTCCTCCTAAGAATCATCAAGAAAAATGTTAGACCTAGCATATTTTATATAGTCTGGTATAAGTTGTTCCAATTGGATCATTTTTAATATGAATTAAAAGTTCAGACAGTGATGGACCGGACTTTTCCTCTGCGTGTAACCCTCTTCTTCCTCATCCTCAAGAGACGGGATCTGCTTCTTGCGACACTCTTCTTGGTCGTCTTCTTCTTATTCGGCCCTCTCTCGTCGTCCGCATCCGCGCAACAACCGACATTCCTCTTGTACCGACTCGTGCCATAGTGTGGATAGCTCTGCAAGTTCTCATACTTGCCCCGATATAGGATACAGTGGTTAGGACAGCCATGGAACTTTTTAAGCTTCATTGCCACTGGCCGGATAAGCTTCTTCGCTCAATTGGTATTGGCGAGCACCTTGTTACCCCCTGGGTATGTGTCAAGAAGGATACGCAATAGGTCGTTGAAGCTAGTGTCGGACCAGCCATGGCGAGCCTTCAACATCAACATCAGCATCTGGAGGTTAAAATGCAGCGCCGTCCAGTGCTTCGGACAATCCTTATGGAGGGGATCAATTGCCTCCTGCTTCATCTCTCTGAAATTCTTCAGCCACCTCGGGCTCCCAAACAGAACGTCGTCATGGTCAAGACGGTTAGCGATTGACTCAAAAAGGTCCGTAGTCTCGGGATCCCTCACTGGCTCACTGCCATCACCATCATCATCGTCAGTCGTGTCTTGGAGTAGATCATCCATCGTGATATAATCATGATCTGCATTGTCATCGCCAGTAGCAGCATTGTCGTGCCCGCCGGCCGCTACTGATGAGGTTTGTTGTTCAGCATTCACCGCCGCCACCATCGCTGTTGACGAGTTCCCTCTTCCAGATGCACCGGCACTCGGATCCTCTGCTTCCCCTTGAAACTTCCAAATTGTGTAATCCTTGATGAAACTGCACCAGATCAAGTGAGATTTCACCGTGTCGTCTCCGTGGGCAAGAAGGTTCTTGCAGCTCTTACACAGACAGATGGTGAGTTCCTGCTTTAGACTCAGACGATGCCTTTTGGCAGCGGCAATAAACTTTATCACATGTTCTAGGAAAGCTGGATCTAGCCTCGATGTCTTGTACATCCATTCTCTGTCCATGACCGCGAACACCTTGCACACACAACAAACAACGAAAATGGCACATATAAGCACAGCAGTACGGAAAAAGACAACCGAGTAGCTCTAGATCTGATGATTTCTCTCTCCTCCAAATAGATCTAGATCTAGATCTTGAGAAAAAGCACCCAAATCATGTAAAAGAGAGAGGATTGAGGGTTTAAGAGCAAGAATCAACCTCTTGCGATGCCCCCTTCAACAAATCCAAGGGCAAAACCTCTCCCCCTAGAAATGGCCACTTTTTAGGGTTTTGAGGTCAAAACCCAAAAAATGGAGGAGCCGTGGGGAAGAAGGGTGGGTGCGGCTGTATTTATAGCCCAGACTTAACCGAGGTGGGCACTATATGGAAACCGCCTCGGCTAATCGCCTATTAACCGAGGCGGTTGCTTTAGAACAAACGACGTGGTTAATCGATTAACCGAGGCGGTTGCCCTATAGTGCTCGCCTCGATTAATACTGATTAACGGAGGCGGTTGGCTTAGGGCAACTGTCTCGGTTAAACGATTAACCGAGGCAGTTACGTTAGGGCGACCGCCTTGGTTAATAATCATTAACCGAGGTGGTTTCTCTACAGTGCCCGCCTCAGTTAAGGATTAACCGAGGCGGTTGCTGGCCTTCCTTAACCGAGGCGGTTGCTGGCCTGGCTGCCCTGCCTCGAATAACCGAGGCGGACAACCAGGCCAACCGTCTCGGAGCCCATTTGGTAAACGTTGTGTAAAAGATTTTGTGTAGTAGTGTGTTTAAAGGTGGTAGACAAGATTCGTCGTAATTTCCTTTGGAGAGGCAGGAAGGAGACAAATGGTGGACACTGTTTGATTGCATGGCCCAAGGTTTGTCGTCCGAAGGAATTAGGAGGTTTGGGTATCTTGGACCTACAGAAATTTGGTTGGGCTCTCAGGGTTAGATGGCTGTGGCTGAGTAAAACTGAACCTGATAAGCCATGGGCAACCTTCCCTGTCACAATTCATGGGAATGCCCAAGCTCTTTTTGTCTTGGCTGTGACCACAGAGGTTGGCAATGGGGCAGACACTAAGTTCTGGACTGATAAATGGTTGAATAGGTCTTCTATTGAGGTACTGGCCCCTCGTCCATTTGCATGTGTTCCAAAAAGGCGGGCAAGAAGGCGCACTGTTAGGGAAGCGCTAATGGATAATAGTTGGGTGCAGGATATTCGAGGCCACCATTCTAGATATTTGGGACTTGGTCCAGGAAGTAGTACTTCAACCTGAGGTTAATGATGTTAACAAATGGAAATTTGAGACTTCGTCAGGAGAATTCTCTACCAAATCGGCATGTGAGGCGTTCTTCCTTGGAGCAATCCTTTTTGAGCCAAGCAAATTGATTTGGAGTAATTGGGCTCCTAGGAATTGTAAATTTTTCCTCTGGTTAGTAGCACATAACCGTTGTTGGACGGCTGATAGACTTGCTCGACGTGGTCTGCCCCACCCTGAACATTGCCCATTTTGCGACCAGGAGGATGAAACAATTCAGCACCTCCTGTGTTCATGTGTCTTCTCACTGCAATTTTGGCACCAGCTGCTCCGTCGTTCTGGATTACCAGAAGTTGCACCTCAACCAAGTTCGGCAAGGTTCTTTGATTGGTGGCAACAAGCTGGCAGCACTTTCAACAAGGACGTTGGGTAAGGCTTTAACTCGCTGGTCATGCTGGGGGCTTGGATCCTTTGGAAGGAAAGGAACAACATTGTGTTTAATGGTGTCTCGCCCAGGCTGGATGCTGGCAGGCGCCAAGGGTCTCAGAGGTCTGGTGGCTGCTGCTAGTCGTGCTGGTTAGCGGCTCCTATAGTTGAGGTTTTGGTCATTTCTTAATATAAACAGGCGTGTTTGCAACAAAAATGTCCTGAGGTGTGTGTGGTGTGAGTTTTGTATTGGCTATTTTGAGCCTTCCTTTTTTCTCTATCTTAATGCAATGATAAGCAGCTCTCATGCGTATGTCAGAAAAAACAGCTCTGCTTACACAGAACCATACAAGTTCGTTCCTCTTTGTTTGTTTCACTTTCCTGAAAGATTCATCAGTCAGCAGTATGGTTCTGCACTTTGAGTTCCTGTCTGGAATGAAGCTAGACTGCAGCATGTGCTGATGGTGAATCATGGGTTCGTCTTGCTTGTCGTGAAGGATGAACAGTGTTCAGGCCAGGCTTCCATTCTAACTGAAGCCATATTCTATGCTTGATGTCAGGGGCTTTGGTCCTCCCTGGCTCCCTACTCGGGAACAAAGCGTGCTCTGTGATGCTGAACTTGGCTGTGTTGGCATCATTATAAAGTGCCTGGTCCAGTTCAGTTTGAGCATGCCAGATTGCCAGTATGCTGTAGCTGTATGCGTGTGTGGTGAATAAATTGAAGAGCTCCTGAAAACATAAAAATGGCTGTTTGGTTCAGTTTCTGTACAAAAGTTTTTTACCCTGCTGCCCTCTACTACCTCACTTCTTCAGGTCATATCCAACTATATATATTTTTTACCCTGTGGTCAGCAGCTCGACGTTTGTGTGCTCCGTGGAAGGCAGGCATGCAAGTATACTATTTTTCACTGACTATATATTTCTGTGATTCAGCCATGGACTTCATAAGACCAAGCATACATGCGAATCTTTGTTTTTAGTTTGAAAGAGAAGTTTCAATCTGCCAGTACCATCTCAGTTGAAAACACTTTCCTTCCTTGTGCTTTATTCTTTGGTATATGCAGAGCATGACTATTATAAAGATCATATGTTCTGAAAACATGGATTTAGGACTATTTTACATTGATATTTCAGAAAAATCAGCATTCCTCGATCTCTTAGGTTTGTTACTTGCTCACATATCAGGAGTGTACTTTCATTAAGTTTCAGTTCTTCTATTCTATTGCAATTTACAGATGACGTATACCAAAAAAAAGGAAAAAAGAATGTGCTACCTCCAATATGGTACCGTTACATTTTGCTGCACAAAAGTATCGAACGGCAATGGTGATCACTTCCTTTCTCCTATTGCTTTGTTTAATTCAAACTTTCGGAGCTGCACAAAAGTTCAGCTTGAGTAACTGTAAGCTGGTGTGCTCTGTCTTTAGCTCTGTATAACTGTGTGTATCCGTGTGTGGTGAATATTTGAAGAGTTTCTGGATAAGTAACTAAAACTGGATCTCTTGTTCAGTTTCTGCATGCACAGATGTAACTAGTTGGCGTCCATTCAGAGCATAAACCATTTGCCGAAACGCAGCACCTTGGAGAGCAGCATTAACAGTCTTTTTTTTTCGAAAGCGTGCATTAGCACGTGCTTCATTAAGTGAAAGTGGGAAGGTTTACAAGCTCCAAGGATAGCCACGGCGAGGAGCCGTACACATCTTGGAGGAACACATAACACAAATCACCAACTAGTGGTGGGGAATTAATGTTGCACTAACTAAGTAACCGATGGCGCGACAAGGTGGAGGTGGGGCACAGCAAGGTATTAAGCTGCCGAAGCTGTGAGCAACGCTAGGCATCCGTAGCCCGCACCGATCCAGGCGTTTGCCTCGTCCAGGATGCAGCAGAGCAGCTCGGGCGGCATCAAGGACCTGTGGTCGAAGGTGCGGCGGTTCCTTTCCTTCCATAGACACCAGGACACAGGCAGCACAAGCGAGTCGAAACTTCGGCGGAGGGCCTGCGGCAGTGTAGCCCGACCCAGCAGCCACCAGTCGAGCAGGGAAGAATCTTGCTGAGGTGCTGTGGCGAGGGAGCCCAAGGAATGCAGCAAACAAGACCATACCTCGCGGGCGTAGACACAAGAGCAAATGAGGTGGTCTGTTGTTTCGTCAAGCTGATCGCACAAGGCGCATGCCACGTCCAACTGGAGTCCACGCCGTTTCCTCCGCTCCGCTGTCCACAGCCGACCATGCAAGGCTATCCAAAAGAAGAACTTCACCTTTGGTGGAACCGCCGCATGCCAAAAGTTCCTTGGCCCCCGCCATGCCCGTCCAGCCCACAAAGCAAGCCCTGTACGCTGAACGTACGGAGTACTGACCATCAGCTGACCAGCGCCAGATGAAGCGATCAGATTCCAAAGGCCGTAGCTGAACGTCTTGAGCCTCGCCCATAGCTGAACATACTCGTAAAGAACTAGGGCAGTATGGGCACCGGTGATGTCACACACCCAACGGCGATCAGTGAGGGCGTCCTTAACTGAACGCCCGAGTCTCCTCCGTCCGACTGCCTTGAAGAGGTTGGGGGCGAAAGTGGGAATGGCTGCAGTAGGCAGCCACGCGTCAGTCCAGAACTGTGTGGAGGCGCCGTTGCCAATCTCGACAGTGATCGATGAGCTGAACATGGAGGATATCTTTCTTTCCGGAGTAGACGGCAGCGCGTCCAAGAGGAGCCGGTCTTGGTCCGGCGTAGCCATTCCCATCGTAAACGTAGCCCATACCCGAGGATTCTAAGGTCAGGGATCCCCAGGCCTCCATTGCCTTTGGGTGCGCACACTATCGGCCAGGCGATCTTGCAGCGTCCACCAGAGACCGACTCGGAGCTAGCCCAGAGGAAAGCGCGACGTCGTCGGTCAATCTCGCCAATGGCCCACGTCGATAGGCAGCAGCAGATGGAGATGTGCACTGGAATGGCGGATAGGGTCGTCTAGTTCAGGGTCGCGTGCCCTGCGTCAGTTAGGAGACCGGCCTTCCAAGTTGGTATGCGGGCTGCTACCGCGTCGACGAGCCGCTGCTCCTCGCAACGGTTAATCCTGGAGAGCGACAGCGACGCGCCCAGATATCCGGTGGGGAAGTCCAGGATCTTGCAAGGGAACACCTGACGCACCGCGTCAATCTGTGACTGGGAGCATCGGATCGGTGTGATGAAGCACTTGTCGACGTTGGTGACGAGTCCGGATGCTCCCGCGAAGAGGTCCAGGATGCGCCGCATGTTGGTGAAGTCATTCACATTTGGGGAGAGGAAGATGACGAGGTCGTCGGCATAAACAAACGCGTGTTGCTTGATCCTGTCCAGCAACGGAGTGAATATTGCTCGCCGATCCACCTCGTGAATGTGCGCGTTCCGCACCTCCATGACGATCACAAAAAGCAGGCCGCGGGGGTGGCAGATGCGGTTGCCAGGACGTCCATTGACCAGCACCGTGGTGCTAGCGGTGCGCAACATGGAGGAGATCCAATCCAGCCAACGGAGTGGGAAACTGGCGTGTCGATGTTTCGAGTTGCCACCGACTAGTAAATTTCTAATATTGCGTGTCTGGCTCGGATGGTGTGCCTAGAGGACACGAGGTTTATACTGGTTCGGGCAGAATATCCCTACGTCCAGTTCGTTGCTGCTGCTCGTGTTACTAGCACTGAAAGTTTGTAGTAGGGGTTACAAACGGGCGAGAGAGGGACAGGTCCCAAGTCTCTGATGGAAAGAATGAATGGGTGCCGAGAGCTCGGTCGCTGCTCAGTTGTGTGTTCGAGGTTCGATTGGTTTGTTCGGATCTTGCTTGAACTGATTGATGGTCCGATGAGTCGATGCCCCTTATGAGACGCCCTGCTTTTCCTTTTATAGGCCAAGAGAAAACGCATGTTACAGTGGAGGAAGAGAGGAGAATGAGAGGGAGCCGAAGTCCTTTAGGAGCGACGAGTCCTTCTTCTCCTTCATGCGGGTCCCGCTGACCCTGTAGACGTCAACAGGGACAGCTTCACGTCGCGGCCATGTCCGTCACTGGCGCCATGCGCAGGCGTCGTCTACTGGTCATGGCGCTCCACTCCGTCCTGGCGGACATCGTGGTAAACTGACACGCCTGTCAGTGTTCGTACGGGGGTTAGGCAGAACAGCACCGGTACGCCCGACGCTGTTCCTGATGTGAATCCCCAGGTATGGCCCGTCACAGCCACTGGTTATATCGGTGCGTTCCGGTCATTTCCCTGGTGTCAGAGCTTTGACCCAGGCCCATACGCTTGGACCTGGAGTGGTTGGCGGCGACATGGGTCTCCGTCGGGGGAGACGGAGCCCCCGACCTCGGGGTCGGGCGAGGCGGAGTCCCCCTAGAGGCCGGGCGAGGCGGAGCGCAAACCCGAGGGTCGGGCGAGGCGGAGCCCAAACCCAAGGGTCGGGCGAGGCGGAACCCTCTCCCAGAGGTTGGGCGAGGCGGAGCCAGCCCTCAGAGGTCGGGCGAGGCGGAGCCCGCGGCCTCGGTGTCGGGTGAGGCGGAGCCAGCCCTCAGAGGATGAGCTAGACGGAGCCCGCCCTCAGAGATCGGGTGAGGTGGAGCCAGCCCTCAGAGGTCGGACGAGGTGGAGCCCGTGGCGTCGTTGTCCGACGAGGCGGAGCCCGCCCTCAGAGGTCGGGCGAGAGGTAGCCCGCCCTCAGAGGTCGGGCGAGGTGGAGCCAGCCCTAAGAGGTCGGGTAAGGCGGAGCCCGCGGCCTCGGTGTCGGACGAGCCGGAGCTAGCCCTTAGAGGTCGGACGAGACGAAGCCCGCGCCTCGGTGTCGGGCGAGGTGGAGCCAGCCCTCAGAGGTCGGGCGAGACGGAGCCCGCGGTCTCGGTGTCGCGCGAGGCGGAGCCCGCCCCTAGGGGTCGGGTGAGGCGGAGTCCGCCTTCAGAGGACGGGCGAGGCGGAGCTTGCGCACCTGGGGTCGGTTGGAGCTGTAGTCGCGCTCTTGACTGCTCGGATGAATCAATGTTGATGGTTATTAGCTACTTTTCTTTGGATACCCTAGTATTGGTTCCCGACACGACGTGCTCTAGAACCTCAAGCAGGAACGGCCAGGCCACAAAGTCGAAGGCCTTGGCGAGGTCCATTTTGAGCATCACCGCTGGCAACGGCGGGCGTGCAGCCATCTGCACGTAAGCCGCACCGTCTTGAAATTCTCGTGTATCTGCCGACCTCGGATGAGTGCCAATTGGTTGAGCCTGACCAACTCATGCATTCTTGGTGCTAGACGCAAGGCCAGGCACTTGGAGAAAAGCTTCCCCATCGAGTGAATCAAGCTGATGGGTCTGTAGTCCTTTAACCCCGCGTTTGCATCTTATGCAGCAGCACCATGACAGCTTTTTTTTTTCTCGAACGTGCCTCGGGCACGGTTTTTATTAAACAGAAGAAGAGAGTTTACACGAAATTACAAATAAACGCCATGGTAATCCACCGATTACCAAAGCACACGGGCAAAGAGTGAAATTGATTTACATAGTACTATGCTTGCGACGTGAATGACCCCTGAATACTACATAGCACCATGACAGCTTCGTTAAGGTAGTGAAAGCTTCTAAAGTCCATGTCCCATAGCGCCTGGAAGGTGCGAACGACATCGCGGCCAACGATCCCCCAGGCTGCCCTGTAGAAGGAGCCGTTCAGCCCATCGGGGCCAGGGGCGCGGTTAGACAGTGTTTCCTTGACTGCCGTGGCAATCTCAGCCGCGGAGAACGGAGCGGTTTGCTCAGCAAGGTCCAGCTGGGGAAGCCCAAGTTGGGGTAGGTCAATGCGATGCGCCCGGTTGAAGGCAGTCCCTAGCAGATCATTATAGTATGAAAAGACGATGTTCTCCTTTGCTTCCTCTTCAGAGAACGTTTGCCCGTTATGGTTGATGGCGAAGAGGTAGTTCTTGCGACGACGATGGCAGGCCTGTAGGTGGAAGTGCCGCATGCATGCGTCGCCCTCGCTGAGCTGCTTGGTTCTGGCGCGTTGTCGCGCCATGGTCCGGCCCAGGGAGGCCAGGCCGAGGACGGCATGTTTCAGCTCCTTCCGTAGATCCATCTCCTCGGCAGAGAGTTGCCTAGTCTCCTATGCCGTGTCTAGCTCGTAGATCACCGCCCTCGCCGCCGCCAGCTGCAGGCGGATGTTGCCGATCTTTGTTGCGCGCCAGCTTCCTAACGCCTTAGCGACAGCACGTATTTTTTGGTCTAAGACCCTGCACGGATCAGATGCCGCGATGTGGCCATCCCAGGCGATGCGGACCACATCCTGGAAGCCATCGATCTTCGTCCAACAATCGTCGAACCGAAATCGAGGGCGTACCCAGGACTCGGAGTTGAGCACGAGCAGGAGAGGCGCGTGGTCTGAAGAATCACTGGAGAGGCAGCGTAGGTGGTGGCAAGAATATTGCTCGAGCCAATCCACTGTAGCAAATACGCGGTCCAGGCGAGCCAATGCTGCGGCCACTGCCGGATGCGCTCCTGGAGGAGGTGCTCCGCCGCACAAGCCCGCGGAGCTCGTCCACGCCGCGCTCGTCTCTAGGCACTGGTGCCGGATGAGCTTCTACACTTGTGGGGTTCTGCCTATCTGTAGTCATGTTTATCCATAGCTCTCATTTGTCTGTTTATGACATTGTCTGTGCTAAGCTTATGGACAATTATCTTAATGAGTTTGTGCAAGTGTTGCTGTTAACTGATGTTGTATAATTTACTATTGTTGAGGAATAATTGTTCATTGAGGAAAAATTTGATTACTCAATCAGCTGATGATATTCTCATCAAAATTTGTAAATTGTTGCAGCATTGAAGGCAGCCTGTTCAGGTGAGGAACCAGGTGCAGGTGGCTAAGTGCATGACAAACCTAAGGTGCTCATGTCGGAGCTTCTCTGGAAAGGGAAGACTGGGTAGTAGTAATGGTAAATACTAGTATGAGATCTATGGTAGGACCGCACCGTTTGCATCAGTCAGACCTTAATTAGTTGGATTTCAAGGTTTTTGTTTTTTAAGTAGGAGTTTTTTAAGGGCCCCAGGTCATATAGAGCTTCAATATAAACCTGTCATGTGTTGTCCCCTGGACTGTCCTACTTGAATCTGTGATGTGCTGTAGTATTCCTGTTTTGTGATGAAATCTGGAAACGTGTGTGCGCATTCTGTTCCTTTTAAACACATCTAGGACCAAGAGAATGACCGTTACTAAACGAAAGCATTGCAATTTCATATGCTGAATGTCATCCGTACATAAATTTCTGCTGGCTCAACATCTTATTTGGATGTAACCAGAAATTACTAGCTTATTGCTGGGATGGTGCATCAAGCTAGGCATTTTTATTTGACGGCTTCCTCCACGCTGGAGGCTGACATCTCTGTACCTGCAGCCTGGCTGGTAAGATCCGGATGCAAAAATCCTTCAGTCTTTGCTTGTGTTCGTTCACTTGCCTGAAGGCGTCGTTCATCGGTTTGGTTCGTTCGTAGTCTTGCTCGTCAGAGTGCGGGTCACAAAGCATGGACGAACAATGTTCAGGCTTCCGTTTTGACTTGCTGATCTTTGGTTCAGTTTCTGTACACACGAATCTTATTTGGAGAAGAGGAGTTATTACACGAGGAGCAGAGGGCCGATCTCTATCCTATTTGTTGATGGGCCTACAACGCCAGAGGGAGCCCATCTACATTCAGAGGTGGGGCCCATCTGGAAGAGTCCAAGTCCAAAGCTCCGTCCTCACAATCCAGCGGCAGCCCCTAGCTCCTTCGCCCCCGCCGGCGCCGCCGGGTTCGCATCGCAGTCCGACCGAGCAAAAGCACCATGCCGCCGCCGCTGCCGGATGAGCTCGTGGAGGAGGTGCTCCTCCGCTTCCCGCCAGAGAACCCCGCGGGGCTCGTCCGCGCCGCGCTCGTCTGCAGGCGCTGGCGCCGCCTCGTATCCGACCCCGGCTTCCGCCGCCGCTTCCGCAAGTTCCACCGCAGGCCCCCGATGCTGGGGATGCTCTGCAACGCCTACGACTACCTCAAAAAGTTCCACTTTGCCCGATTCATTCCCATGACCGGCTCCTGCTCCCGGCGCACCGACTTCGAGGGCTTGCGCGTGCTGGATGCCCGCCACGGCCGTGTTCTCGTCAGGAGAGGCAGAGGCAGCGTCCTTGCCGTCTGGAACTCCATCACGAATGAGGTGCGGGAGCTTCCCTTTCCGCAGGAGTCAAACCACTGGACCGCTGCAGTCTTCTGCTCCGCTGCTGCCAGCGCCTGCGACCACCTTGATTGCCACCATCTACCCTACCTTGTTGTTTTCGTGTGCTCCAAATATGACCGCGAAACTTTTGTCTACACCTACTCATCCGATGCTGCTGCCTGGAGTGAACCAGTCTGCACTCAGCAACGTTACCTCGTCAAATCCTGGATGGGCAGTGCGTTTGTGGGGAACGCTCTCTACTTTGGAAATCTGATCAGAGGCACAGCTCTCAAGTACAATTGGGAATTGCGTCGGACGTCGTCGATTCGACTACCATCTCTATCGCCTGATTCTCTGCTTACAACCACGGAGGATGGTGGACTGGGACTCGTCACTAGACATGTCTCCAAACTGTACGTGTGGTCAAGGAAGGATACTCATGAAGTAGCTATATGGGAAAGAAGAGTCATTGAGCTTAACACGGTGTTCCCTGTTAATGTCATCGTCAAAACACTTTATCTGGTTGGCTCTGCGGATGGTATTGGTATCATTTTCATGAGGACGGGCGATGAGGTATATGCAATTGATCTAAAGACCTGTAAGGCGAAGAAGGTAATCGAGGGCAGAAGCACCCACTCTGTTGTTGCGTACATGAGCTTCTGCACTCCAGGTACATGTTGCTTATTTTTAGCTTATACAATGTTCAGAACGAGAAATAATTTAGTTGCTAAAATGACGATAGGCTTCTGCATAACTTATTTTTGGAACTGCAATATCACAATCTTGTACTACCGAATTGGGTTGATCCTACCTAAATCTTTTGTTGTGGGCAATCGTTGAAACTGATTAGATATAATAAATTATTGATGTTTGCTTGGTGGGAAATAAGTGTTATCTAGGGCAAGCTTAATTCCTCAATAATGAGCTGGTGTAATTCTTATTTTTTTCATTGCTGCAGCATTGGGAGGCACTTGTACAAGTGAGGGACCAAGTGCGAGTTGCTCAAGTGCATGATAAACGTAAGGTGCATCAATGAGATCTATGGTTGGGCAGCAGTTTGTGCATCAATGAGATTGGTGGCCTTAATTCGTTGGCCTTTTATAGTTGTTTCAGTGAAATTTTTTAGCTTGATGATTGGCATCAATGTATCAGTCTTATATGCAAGCTGTGAACTCCTACATTATCCTACTTGCTCTGTGGCTATATATATACTCCAGTATTCCTGCTTGTGATAAAATTCTGAAATGTGCTTATTGAATAATGCAAATTATGAAATCAAAGCATTGCAATTTCAAATGTTGGATGCCTGCACATCATTCTGAAAAATGAATCCGAGGTTCAGTTCCAGTGAATGGAACATGTGCCCAAGTAGCAGCAGGTGTTGATGGTGAATCATGCTTTGTCGTTGCTTGGCGAATGCAATCCTGAAGCATGCATGAGCAGTGTTCAGGGTTTTCAGTTCTGTGCGTGCCTTGCAGTGCCGCTCTGCTCTCCTCTTGGGAATGAAGTTGGTTCTGCTAAAAAAATGGTTCTGAGGTTCAGTTCAAGTGAGCAAGCATCCGGGAGGGAGTGTCCTTCAGTTCAGATTCAGTTTACAAGAGGTCAATATCCAACGCTCTTCCTCCCCTCCGTCCGACCGTCTTCGTCACTGTCTGTGCGAGCGGCAAAACCCTAAACTCCGCCGCCCGCCGGTGCCGCTAGACTCGGAGCCCGGCCGAGAAAAAGCGCCATGCCGCGGCCGCTGCCGGATGAGAGGGGCTCCTCCGCCTGCCGCCTCACGAGCCCGCGAACCTCGTCCGCGCCGCGCTCGTTTGCAGGCGCTGGCGCTGCCTCGTCACCGACCCCGGCTTCCGTCGCCACTTCCGCGAGTTCTACCGCAGCCCCCCGATGCTGGGGATGCTTTGCAACCGCGCCGACGTCGACGTGGCCCGCTTCGTGCCGACGCCCGCCTCCTGCTCCCCGTAGGCCGACCGCGGGCACTGGCGCGCGCTGGACGCACGCCACGGCCGTGTCCTCCTCCACGGGAAGGGCAACGTCCTCGTGGTCTGAGGCCCCATCACGGACGAGGAGCGGATGCTGCCCTTTCTGCTGCAGTATTCTGCCTTGTCGAGCTGGACCGCGGCAGTTCTCTGCGCTGCCGCTGGCGCCGGCGCCTGCGCCTGCGACCACCTTGATTGCCACTGCCGACCCTTTGTGTGGTTTTGGTGGGTTCTGTCTTCCATGGCCCTGATGCAGGGCACACCTTCATCTGCACCTACGCATCCAAAAGTGCTACCTGGACTGAGCCAATCTACACTGAGCAACCTGGATACCTCGTCGTTTCCATGGGAAGTGCACTCGTGGGGAAGGCGCTCTACTTTGGCGTTGTTCGCTTGTCTTATGAGCCATATTTTTTCAGCGAATGAACAGTATTTTTCTCTCACAACAAATCAGCCAACAGAATTTTTGGAAAGCAGAGTTCTCAAGTACAATTTGGAATTGCATGAAATATCATGGATTATGCTACCATCTTCATTACCCCGTCCCCGTGGTTGGCAGTCATCTGTGCTCATAGCAACCGAGAACGGCACGGTGAACTGGGGCTCGCCACTAAACAGGCGTCCACATGCATTGGGGGGTGGGGGGTCGTCTTCTTCTGGATCATTTCTCTGGGTTGCTAGCAATGGGATCCATACAATCCAACCCAGGCTTGCAACTCCGGATTCGTTTCCCCTTTAGGGCCTGTTCGTTTCTCACGGAATGGATGCCTAGAATGATTCCTGCCTGGAATGGTGTGCAAATTTATGCTATTTTTGATCATCTAGAAAAGAATCCACGCGGAATGAGGGCGAAACGAACGAGCCCTTAGTTTCTTTCATGAGCGACACCGACGCAAGATGGCCAATCTATGTGCTTTCATAGCTAGGCATCATGATAATACCATCATATGTGCCCAAGGGTGGCATTTAAGGCTTGTTTGGATGCCAGGGCAAATTAGCCCACCTTGTGAAAATGGATTAAACCTGAGCGAGGTTGACCAAGATCGATGGCGATGAGGATTGAGGAGAATCGTCCCACTATACCATGCTTCATATTGTATTTTCTGTTTCTAACTCTTATATATATATATTTTATAAAGCTAATCCCTACTATAAGTCAATCTCAAGATGCAAGACATCCACACCATCTTGAGCTAACTATCCACATCATCTCCCACTAATAACAATGTCATTCCACTAATTTTTAACCTTTTAATTGCAAGCTATGCACACACATCATCTCCACTCAATTTCATTCCAATTTTTTTGGAATTCCCGCGGCAACGCACGGGGCATCTTCTAGTATTAATATATGACTGCTACCCAGATGTTTATTTGAGCTTTTCTTTCTTTGTGTGTGTGCGCGCGCGTATTTCAGGCAAGTTATAACAACGCCATCATAGACCACAAATTTTAATTCCCTGACAAACTATGTTTAATTTCGCTTGCTCTGTTGATACTATTTTTTTGGCTCCATGTGGATGACAGGAAATCAGGGCAAGGTGCTAATTTCTCTGGCCGGCCGGCCTGGAATAAATAACTTAAAATGATTGCCACTTGACTACACGCCGCCAGCTGGCACCTTCCACGAAGATTACATAAATCTCGTCCCTTCTCTTCTCTCGCGTTTATTTTTTCTATACAAGCAGCAGCCAGCAGAATCATTGAAGTAACGTGTTGATCCCCGAAATCAATCTTGTAAGTCACGTTCCTTTTCACTTTCCTTTCGCGTCTTTACTGCTGGTTACCTGATTTTTTTTTTCTCTCAACAAACCCACAGGTGAGCGTGACTTCCTAGTCATCTCCAACACAATTTTGCAGCCAGCTCTTGGTTGACACATCAGGCACACAAAAAGGTAATCAGATACTAATTAAGACATATAACCAAACATCCCATCGTGTTGTATTTGTTTCCTGTCTTGCAGTTGTTATCACTTTTTTGCTTTGTATTCTTTGCTTTAACCATTGCACTGCCATGTAGAAACTTCATTTGTCATGTTCATTATATATCCTCTCCTGTTTTGGGGAGGAAATATTCATCTAAAGTAAGCTTCAGAGACAGCACTTTGTTTTTCTAAGATAAAAAAATGTGACAAATACTTGCCGTAGTGCCTGCTTTATTATACCTTTTACTAACATTAAAAACTGACCATAAGATATTTTACTTCTCTGATGCTTAATACATCCACTGTTTGTCCAGGACAGGGGAGGAAACAAAAACCTTCAGAGTCAAGTCAACATGAACATAATCAACATACCAAAAACCATTGGAGTCATTAGCGGCCTCAATGAGTGCGCCAGTTTGTTCCAGTGGGTTACATCGGCCATTTCATCTCTAAAACCCCAGCTAAATGAAACACAAAAGGAAAAACTTCATGGAGATGTAAGGCACTTGCAGGGTGACCTTCAATGCCTTAGTGATACTCTACCAGAAATGTACAACATCATTTATCGGGCAGAGTGGAGGATCCATGATCATTATGTGGCTGACCTCCTTTCAAGACTCAAAGATGCAGTGTACGTATGATGCAGAAGACCTTCTAGATGAGTTCAGATGGTACAAGACAAAGGTTTCAGTTGAGGGCAATGCGATCTCAGTTGAACCAATCATTGACTTGTTTCACAGCGTCACTCAAGGTAGCTTCAACAAGGTGACTGATATCCAGAAGAGGCTCAATAATCTTTCCAGACAGCTCGAGAAAGTGGGCTTACTTCAAACAATTCCACGCTTTGACAAATCATTCAGGCCCGAGACCACTGCTCTCTTGACGGAAGCAAAGATGTTTGGCCGTGATGAGGAAAATAAGAAGCTGATCAGGTTGCTTGGTGTGCCAACAAATAATAGCTCGGGTCCTTCTGGACGCAAGAGAACAAGAACGGGGTCTGTTCGTCATCAAGCAACCAAGTTTGTGTTACCAATTATAGTAATGGAGCAACAGTAACGAGTATTCGAGTTTTGCCAATTGTTGGAATTGGGGGTGTTGGAAAAACCACCTTGGCTCAAGATATTTGCAACAATGCAAATGTGAAACAATGGAACCATTTCCCTTAGAGGGTTTGAATGAAGATGTCTTTCGGGAGTTCTTTAAATTTTGTGTGTTTGGATCTGATAGCTCCAACAATGATCCAGAGTTGGAACGGATTGGTGAGAGAATACTCCCAAAGTTGAGAGGCTCTCCTTTAGCTGCAAAAACACTTGGACGATTGTTAGGAATGAGCCTTGACCAAACACATTGGGATAGGATTCTTAACAGTCAGTTGTGGGAGCTTCAACAAAAGGAGACTGACATTTTGCCAGCTCTTCGTTTGAGCTACATGTATTTACCATTCTATTTAAGGAGATGCTTCTCATTTTGTGCTGTGTACCCAAATGATTACAATTTCAAAAAGGAAGATTTAGTTGAAATTTGGATGGCAGAAGGCTTCGTGGAACATCAACCTAACGTTCTCCTTCAACATACTGGTGATCAGTACTTTGAAGAACTTGCGCATCTATCATTTTTTCAGAAACATCCACATGCTTATGGTAAATATGTAATACATGATTTGATTCATGACATGGCACAACGTACTGGTTTCAAAGGATGAGTGCTGTGTGATAAAAGACACCAAAGATTTTCCAAGGATCCCTCAGAATGTCCTCCATCTGTTGGTGCTCAAAGGCGGAGATGTTAAGTGTTCTGACTTATTGAATATTTGCAAGCATAAAAAGCTGTGCACCCTACTTTGCGACCTGTCTTTAAAAAGTAAAGCCAAACTTTTGTGCATGCGTGTCATGGTCTGTTCCTCTATCTCTAAGTGGGGGTTGCCAGGTAGTATATTTTTTTTTCTTTTCTTTTTCTAGAACATGACTTCACGTGTATTTCATTAAGAATGGTAAACAAAACAAACAGCAGCTATCCCGGCGAGCTGCCAGGATAGGAAAGTTCACAGTCTTACCGAAACGAGCAACCGGACAGACACAGACACAGGCATAGCGGATTACATCTCAAAAGCACAGTCCGACGAGCGACGAAAACACTAGACAACAGAAGAAACGACCAAGAACTTAGCGATCGCCATGAACCCGGCGGCGATCCACTCGTCGGTCTCCTCCAACACCAGCTTTGCAACCTGTTGGACCGTGGACACGGAGTTGTCAAAGGTACGTGAATTAGGCTCCTTCCAGAGCCGCCACGAGACTAGGAGGACGGTGGAATCGAATCCCCTTCGAAGCTGTGCGGGCACAGAATACCGGCCATCCATCCACCAGGTCGACAGAGGAGAGTGAGCAGAAGGCGACAACTGCTCCCAACCGCTAGGGCGAAGCAAGCGAAACTAGAGTTCCCTTGTGAAAACACAGGAAGCGAGCAGATGGTCCACTGTCTCGTCCTCCTGGCCGCAGAAGACGCACTCCGCGGAATCCTGAAGTCCATGCCTCTTCCTGCGATCCGCCGTCCAAATGCGCCGATAGAGCGCGAGCCAGAAAAAGAATTTCACCTTCGGTGGCGCCGAGGCCTTCCATACCTCCCTGGCGCCCAAGTGGGACGATGTGCAGGAAGAACGATCGGTAGGATGACGAAGCCGAATAGACGCCGTCCGGAGTCCAGCGCCATACGAAGCGGTCACCCACGAGCGGCCTGAGCTGAACGGACTCGAGTTTCTCCCAAAGGTCCAGGTACTCATACAACACTGGCGCAGTGTGAGCTCCAGAGATGTGGCACACCCATCTCTGCTGGAAGATGGAGTCCTTCACCGAAGTCTTGAGGAAACATTTGCCCACGGCCCGGAACAGGTGCGGGGCGAAAGCCTTGATCTGTCCAGCCGACAACCACGCATTTGTCCAAAAGCGAGCTGAGACCCCATCCCCCAGCTCAACATGTACCGAGCAACTGAACATGGCGTCCACCAACCTCTCAGGCTTAGAGGGCAATTGCGTCCAGGCCGGTGCACCGGGCTCTCTGTTCTACCACTCCCATCTCAGCTTGAGTGCAAACCAGAGAATTCGAAGGTCCAGGACCCCCAGCCCACCATAGCATTTGGGGGTACACACCACCGGCCAAGCCACCTTGCAGCTTCCACCGACGACTGCGTCAGTGCCGCTCCAAAGGAAGGCACGCCGACGCCTGTCGATCTGCCTAATTGCCCACGCCGAAAGGGAGCACGTGATGGACACATGCACCGGTATGGCAAATAGTGTGGTGTGGGTTAGCGTCGTCCTTCCTGCCACATTCAGCAACTTGCCCTTCTAGGTAGGGATATGGCTGGCGATGGCGTCCACTAGCTTCTACTCATCCGAGCGCCGCAGCCTCCCAACGGAGAGGGGCGCGCCCAGGTAGCGGCAGGGTAGGGGCAAAAGTTGTCAGGGGAACACCTGCTGAACGAGTGCGATGTCCTCCTTGGAGCACCGAATCGGCGAGATGAGACACTTATCCAAGTTCGTGATCAGGCCGGATGCGCCCGCAAAGAGGTCAAGGATGGCGCGGATGCAACGAAAGTCCTCTAGTGTAGGGGCTAGGAAGAGCACCAAGTCATCCGCGTAGAGCGACATACGCTGGCCAAAGTGGCTCCCGGGTAGGGGGGATAGCAAACCCCGCTGGTCTGCCTCTGCAACCGTGGTGTTGAGTACCTCCATAATGAGCACAAACAGTAACGGGGAAAGCGGGTCGCCCTGACGCAAGCTCCATGCATGACAGATCCTCCGGCCGAGGCGGGCGTTGACGAGCACCTTCGTGCTTGCCGACGATAGAATCGTTGCCGTCTAGTCCCACCAAGATTGTGGGAAACCCATATGCTCCAAGACCTCCAAGAGGAAAGGCTAGGCCACCGAGTCAAATGCCTTGGCAATAGCAACTTTTAGCAAGATGCAGGAGTGGTGCTTAACATGCAGAGAGCGGTAGTAGAGTTGCATAGAGCAGAAGTTGTCGTGGATCTACCTCCCCTTGATGAACACCGTCTGGTTCGGCTAGACCAGCGAGCCCATAAACAGAGCTAGGCATAGTGCCAGGCCCTTGGACACCAGCTTGCCGAAGCTACAGATCAGGCTAATGGGCCAGTAGTCCCTCAATCCATTCAGCGCGTCGTTCTTCCTTAGTAGAACCATAGACGCGTCATTAAGGAGGTAGAAGCTCCTCCAGTCCTGCTGCCAAAGGCAGTTAAAGGCATTGCAAATATCATCCTTGATGACAGCCCATGCAGCCCGATAGAATCTACCAATGAACCCGTCCGAGCCAGGCGCACATTCCGACGAGGACTCTAGGACGATCCTGGTGACCTCGGCCTCCAAGAATGGTTCGGCTAGCGCCTGTAAGTCGAGTCTTGGTAGGTTGAGGCATCCCAGGTCGATCCAATGACTGCGACAAAAACACGTACCCAGAAGGGCGTTGTAATAGTCGAACACCGCCTTAGACTTAGTCTCCTCAGAGGTGAAGATGTGGCCCTCATGCACCAACGTGGGAATATAGTTCTTCCACTTTCGATGGTAGGCTTGGAGATGGAAGAATTTGGTGTTCGCATCCCCATCCTTCAGGTAGTGGTGCCACGACCGCTGTCGCGTGATGGTCCTGGACAGCGATGATAGGCCCAGCGTGGCTTCCTTGAGATCACGGCACAGGTCGAGCTCCTCCGGCGAGAGCTATTTGGTCTCCTGTGCGATGTCGAGTTCAAAAATGATGACCCGAGCCGCAGCCAACTGAAAACCGTACACTCCCGATCCTCTGTGCGCTCCATGCTTTCAAAGCTTTGGCCACATTGCGCAGCTTGTAGTCGATGGTCCTGCAGGAGTCAAGCCTAGGCGGGCAGGTCTAGGCGCCCGCGACCACCTCGGCAAAGCCTTGGACAGATGGTCAGAAGGCCTCAAAGTGGAACTAGGGCAACGCCCAAGGCTCCGTGCACAACACGAGCAGCAGCGGCGTGTGGTCGGAGCAATCGGTGGAGCGACAGTGCAAGTGGTGGAATGGGTGACTCTCTAGCCATGGTACCATGGCGAATACCCGGTCAATGCGCTCCAGCGTCGGCCTGGTCCGTTCATTACTCCATGTGTAGAGGCGACCATATAGGTGCAACTCGGCGAGCTGTAATGCATCAATTGTCCGCCGGAAGCGCTGCATGAGATGATGGTTCAATCTAGCATTGTTCTTGTCTTGCGCCTGGTAGATTAGGTTGAAATCACCACAGATAAGCCATGGCCTAGTGCAGGTTGTGGCTAGATCCTCAAGCTCTTAAAGGAATCCCTCCTTGAGGGCGTGATCTGTAGTCCCGTACACAACTGTGAGCCAGCAACCATCATCTCCATTCTAATCCACCATAGCGAGGCGCAACGTGACAGAGAATACGCCAAAAGCAACCTGCGAGATCTGCCATTTGTCCCTGCGCCATCCGACCAGAACACCCCCAGAGACCCCCACCGAAGGCAAACAGAAGTAGTCGGAATCCGGACCTAGCAGTTCATTGATCATGTTTACAAAGTGAAAGTGCATCTAGCCCTTTAGTGGATTTTGGATGATTGAATGACAACGTGATTAAAGGTTTAACCCGTTTGCTAAGTGTGGACAGGTAATAGGTTATCTCACAGGTACTTAATGAAAGCCAAAATGATGTGTTGTTGTATAAACAATCTAGTTCAAGCACAAGACAACGATGCAAATGGAATTCATGCAAAGGCTTGTTTATTGTGGGATTTCCATGTACTATGTAAAAGCAAGCTTGTGAGAATTAATTAATGAGACATAAGGGTTTGCATATGGAATGGTCTCATATTTGAAGCTTGCTAAAATTGAAATGAAAAAGATAACAATACATGAATGAATGATTCAACACAAGATGTGACTTGATGGCTTGAGATGGTGAAGATAACAATGAAAGGCTTCGAGGTACTAAGCAAGGGTGAAGGGCAAGCGACGGCTTGGCAGCCGAAGAACCTAGCTAGGGTGAAGAAGGAAGTACTTGCATTTAGTTGAGGTACTAATCAAGCTATGATGGCCATGTTTATGTGAAGGATCAAATCACTGTTGGAGTGTTTGATGGAAGTGACTTGATACATTTGGGATTATTCAAATTTGATGAATGGAATCAAGTCACGTGCTCAAGATGGCTATGCTCAAGTGAAAAAGATCAAAGTTGACATGTTAGCACCCTCACTTGATGAAGTTTGGAATACACGGCTTCGGTTGAAAGAGAACAACTCAAAAGGTTAAAAGTCATTATACATTTGAATTTGAGTTAATAGGAACGCCGTACTATTAAGAGGGATGCATCATGTTGATAGATAATGCTACATAAGTGCTCAAGCCAACCCATATGAGTTTTGAGTATTTGAGCGACAAAAGAGCTTACTTTGTTTTTGCTGGTCTGGCAATACTGGACGTGTCCGGTATTAATACCGGACATGTCTGGTATTCACCCAGCAGTTGTAAAATTGTTGTTCTCGGGTTGGTTCGTCGGGAGTTCCGACCGTCGGGAGTTCCGGCAAAGGTCGGGAGTTCCGACGTCTCGCAATTTAACTGAAATAGAGTATTCACTATGGTGGTCATACCGGACATGTCCGGTATGGACGACCAGAGGCCAACGGCTAATTTTCAAATGCCGTGAGGGTCGGGAGTTCCGACATACATCGGGAGTTCCGACACCTCACACACTTTAACTCAGTTATGATGTTTTCAAATGTGCTGAGGATCGGGAGTTCCAATGGTCGAAAGTTCTGGCATTCATCGGGAGTTCCGACGCCTCACAACTTCACTGTAACTTAGTTACCGTTGGCGCAGTGTAAGTCATACCGGACATGTCCGGTATTCATACCGGACGTGTCCGGTATTGCAACGGCTAGTTTTCCAAAGGGGGCTATAAATACCCCCAAGCCTCCACCTTTGGAGGATGCTGATTCTGCTGACATAGACACACGTTTTTGAGCCTTGCCAACTCTCCCAACCCTCTCTTAGTGAATGATTGATCAAACTTGCCAAATTAATTTGTGGGTTAAGAGAGAATTTGAAAAAGAGAGCAAGCCACCACTTGAGCACTTGTGCATATTGTCAATCTCGTGATTCGCATTTGTTACTCTTGGACTCTTCGGTCCTAGATGGTTAGGCGTCGCCGGAGAGCACCCAAGAGATTGTGTTGTGCCTCGGAAAGTTTGTAACGGTCGATTCCACCGCCTCGGAATCAATTAGTGGAAGGAGGAAAAGGAGTTGGAAAAGACTCCGGCTAGAGTGACCTTCGTGGTACCCTCTAGGGCTGACCTTCGCTGGGTCACCCGCAGCCCCCTCAACGGAGAGTAGGACTCGAACGAGTCTGAACTTCGGTAAAACAAATATCGTGTCACAATTCGCATTTCATTTGATATTTGTGTTGCTCCAGCTCTTTTGCAGGTTCTCTGTGTATATTGATATCTCTAGTAGGTACCTGCAGTTTGGTTTGAAGATAGAAATCGAAAGGAGCAAGTTCGGGGCTGTTCTGCAGAAACCGTGCATACTGGACACGTCCAGTATTCATACCGGACACGTCCGGTATTAGAGCTCTGTGCTGAAAATATTTATTCTCAGTTCTAACTTCGTGTTGTAGGGTTGTAGCCTCTAGATACATTCTTTATACCTTGTATACTCTGTGGCTAACTTGTGAGGGGTAGTGCTACTCTTTATTTAGAGTTTCCCTTTTGGAAACTCCCTTTACTAATTATTTCCGCATTTAAAGGTGTTAATTTTTAGAAACGCATATTCACCCCCCTCTAGGCGGCATCCTAGGTCCTTTCAATTGGTATCGAAGCGAGGTTCTCACCTAAAGCTTCACCACCATGAGAAAAGGATGTCGACGCCTATCTAGTTGGAGCCGGTGCTTCTCCAAAATGATGGTTCAAACTTTCTATCTTGGTCAATTAATGTACTCAATGCTTTTAGGGATATTAGTCCTCTTGTTGAGCATATTGTGGATGCAAGCATACCTCTTCCTATAGTTGATTGGAGCAACTACAAAAATTTGTCAAAAGAGGAAGAGATATGTGTGCAACTCAATGCTCAAGCTATTAATGTCATTCTAAGTACATTAAGTGTAGAGGTTCAAGATGAGGCAATCTTCAATGGACAACCACCTCTAGAGAGTGCTCATCTCATTTGGACTAGACTTTTTGATTTATATGGAAAATCCAAATGTGATGATGCACTTGAGATCGAGGCAATGAAAAGTATATCCATTGTGTCTTGATACAGCGAAGAAGCCTCACAAGACCTCAAGAGCATCGAACCGGAGCAAGAAGTGCAAGCAGCGCATGACTTGCTGTCTGCCTGCACATACCGGACGGCTGAGGCAGCAGAGCAGCAAATAGCTGTTTGCAGCGATGCTCAAGCCCAGTGGCGACCAAGTGATGAGTCAATCTTAGTATCTCATGATACTCATCACTTGTGTCTCATGGCCAAGAAAAGTAAGAAGAAGAGTCACAAGAAAGATCAAGAAAAGGAGAAGGCACAAGTGGATGATCAAGATGAGAGTGATGTTGAAGTTGAAGACAACTACAACCTTGATCATCTCAACCACAAAGACAAGTTCATCATCATGAAGATAGTCAAAAAGAATGATGAGCTTGAAGAAGAGATTGAGAAGCAAGAGCAATTGCTTCAAAATCAAGAAAAGTTTCTCATCTCCAAATTGCAAGAGCTAGAGGCAATAAATGAGAGGTATGATAAATTGTTGATTGAGCATGCTTTAGTTACTAACTCCTCTTCTAGTGTTTCACAACTAGAGAAGGAAAACTTTGAGCTCAAGGCAAGGCTAGATGAACTATCAAGCAAGTACAATGTGCTACAAGCTAATTATGTTCATCTAAAGTGCTCTCATGAAGAATTAGTAGAATCAAGCATTATGCTTGAGGTAGCTCATGAGATTATGATCACATCGGTAAAATCTTCTCAACCTCATACACATTCACTCACTAGTACACCATCTTAATTAAATATTTCATGTACTAATGAGTGTGCTCCTCAAGCAAGCCAATCTTCAATTGAGCTAAATCTTATAGAAAACATAGAGCTCAAAGAAGAGGTGAAAAGATTAAAGAAAGATGTGATTCGGTTGAAAGGTAAAGAGAAAGCACAATCTTCTCAAGATAACCGTGATTACATGGTGAAGAAGCTTGAGAAGGGTTCAAACCTTGCTTCCTCCAAAACCCAACAAAAGAATCACATCTCAAGCAAGGCCAACACAACCAAGAGCAAGAAACATGGAAAAAGAATGTGCTATGGTTGTGGGTTGTATGGACATGAGTGGGCCATGTGTCCACACAAGAGTTGGGCCGACAAGGTTGAAGCCGCCAATCAAAAGACTTCAACCAAGGAGGCCAAGCAAGTAAAGAGTGAAGGACAAAGTGCTTATCTCATGAGAAAGAAATTGGGGCATCCTACCAAGAAATGCCTAATGTACAAAGAGGAGAGAAAGGAAGTCCAAGTTGCAACAAGAAAATGCTATGGATGCAATGAGATGGGCCACATGGTTGATGGATGTCCATACAAGCAAAGCAAGCAAAGAGCAAACAAAGGCCGCATATGCTATGCTTGTAGAAGAAAGGGGCATTTAAGTTATGAATGCCCAAATGGTAAAACTCCTAAGCCAAACACATATGTTTATAATGATAAGCTTAGGAAGACCACAAATGGAGTTAGCACTAGCAAGGTGATGTGTTCACCACAAACTAGTGCTAAAGCCATTTGGGTGCCTAAGCACTTGTTGACTAACTCAAAAGGATCCAACAAGAGTTGGGTACCAAAGTGTGCTTAGGTTAAGGAAGTATGTACTTGGTGATGAGATGAAAGCTTTGGGGTGGTTGAGCAAGTAAATTGAAAATATTCACTCAATCTATCAATCAATTCTTATCATAATCTCTTATATGGTTGACCCAAAGATAATTCAATGAATATATCATTTACTTCATCATCATCATTGGTAACAAGTACCTAAACCTTACATAAAAAGCCACTTTATTTGTTTTGTGCTCAATGACTAACAAATAGGCATATTTGTGTAAAAAGTAAAAGTGGCTAATTAGTTTTACTTGATAGTTAACATGTTTGCCATATGATGCTTTTAATAATTCTCTAGTAGAGCAATTCATTTGTTGAGATGCAAGTATACAATAAATACTAGAGCTAAACAAGAATCACAAGCAGAGAATTAATTGTTTCTGTCCTGCACCTATCGGACGTGTCCGGTATTACTATCGGACGTGTCCGATATGGCCAGGGACAGAAAGTCAGTGTTTCTGTTCTGTGTATTCCGGACGTGTCCGGTATTACAGGAACCAGAACACTAATTGGATTGCAACTGAGTTTTTGATTCATATATTTTCATATATCACTAATTTACTCAGAAGCTTGTGATTTATTAAATCTAAGTGGATTGTGAGCATCTCCCAAACTCAATTTTAAATATGGCAATTTTATTTGATTTATGGTCAAAATAGAAAATTGGCTCTCGATTCCCTAATAGAATAAAAGTGCTTGTTGAAAGTCATTCAAATTACTTGAAGCACTTATTTAGGGGGAGCTAAGATTCTATTTTGCACCATTGTGGACTAACAAATTTATCTAGCATTCTTTGTAGTTCTTTGGATGAAAAGTGATTTAGAATCTAGCATGATTATTTGGCAATCAAGGTCAACATAAAGATTATCATGCCATGAATCTTCTTAGTGGTGTTCTTGTGGGCTCAGGGCAAAGGTATGGGTTTACATATATACATTACAAGTGCATCTAAGGCCCTTTATATGTTAGAATGTGCATTTGTGTGACATAGGAGAGATAATTTTCAAAACCCATAACTAGCATGTGTAGGTGGTGTGAATTTGAAAAACTATTTGAATCTTGGTCTTTGTGACCTAGCCTTGTCATGTGATGATTATAGCTCTCCTTGGTTGTTTGATCGGCTAATCACACATGACATGGTTTTCTTAAGTCCACAATCTACTATGTCTCACTCTATCTCTCTCAAGTAAGCAAAATCTTGTATATGCCAAATATTTGGAAAAGAGAAAATCACTTTATGGCATTGGATAAGAGAAGTGATCATATTCGGTTTGGATCAAGATTTTATATCTTTTTGGACTGAGAAATAATAGAAAAGGGGATTGGAAGAGAGAAAACACATTTTGGAATAACTTGGGCCAGCCCGTGCATAAAACGGCTATAAACGTGTCCGGTATTGCAACGGCTATAAAACGGCTAGTTTTCCAAAGGGGGCTATAAATACCCCCAAGCCTCCACCTTTAGAGGTTGCTAATTCTGCTGACATAGACACATGTTTTTGAGCCTTGCCAACTCTCCCAACCCTCTCTTAGTGAGTGATTGATCAAACTTGCCAAATCAATTTGTGGGTTAAGAGAGAATTTGAAAAAAAGAGCAAGCCACCACTTGAGCACTTGTGCATATTGTCAATCTCATGATTCGCATTCGTTACTCTTGGACTCTTTGGTCCTAGACGGTTAGGCATCGCCGGAGAGCACCCAAGAGATTGTGGTGTGCCTCGGAAAGTTTATAACGGTCGATTCCACCGCCTCGGAATCAATTAGTGGAAGGAGGAAAAGGAGTTGGAAAAGACTCCGGCTAGAGTGACCTTCGTGGTACCCTCTAGGGCTAACCTCCGCTGGGTCGCCCGCAGCCCCCTCAACGGAGAGTAGGACTCGAACGAGTCTGAACTTCGGTAAAACAAATATCGTGTCTCAATTCACATTTCATTTGATATTTGTGTTGCTCTAGCTCTTTTGTAGGTTCTCTGTGTATATTGATATCTCTAGTAGGTACCTGCAGTTTGGTTTGAAGATAGAAATCGAAAGGAGCAAGTTCGGGGCTGTTTTGCAGAAACCGTGCATACCGGACACGTCCGGTATTAGAGCTCTATGCTGAAAATATTTATTCGCAGTTCTAACTTCGTGTTGCAGGGTTGTAGCCTCTAGATACATTCTTTATACCTTGTATACTCTGTGGCTAACTTGTGAGGGGTAGTGCTACTCTTTATTTGGAGTTTTCCATTTGGAAACTCCCTTTACTAATCATTTCCGCGTTTAAAGGTGTTAATTTTCAGAAACGCCTATTCACCCCCTCTAGGCGGCATCCTAGGTCCTTTCACAAAGAATACAACCACCTTAGTTTCCTGGAGACAGACCATGGAGACACACTCCAAGACAATGACATCTTTAACAGCAGTGTGACGAGCCCGGCTATTGAGACCACGGGCATTCCAAATAAGAGACTGTTCTCCACCCATAAACAACAATGGCGCGACTAGGGAGACCCCGGGTTTAGACCTCAGAGGCCGACGCTGTGGACCGTCGCCGATGACGCCCCGGGTATAGCTCCCACATGGCCGACCACTTGGAGGCAGTCAGCGGTTCTCTAAAGGCTTGGCAGAACCTCTTGGAGTATGAGTTATCTGGCACCTCAGGCGATGGTGGGTCCGCCGCAGGCCTCCATTTTCTCAACAACACCTACTTCGCCTGGACCTTCGGCTTCGGGTCTCGGTAGTTTGTGACGGACACAAGGCGGATGCTCCATCGTGGGACCGTGGGGCTGGCCCGGTGGGAGATGCGGCGGATTGGGGTGGAGTTCGCAAGAGGCTCTAGTAGCGATAGTCGGAGGGAGCTGATGAAGTCAGGCAGGGTCATGGCGGGCTCCTCCCATGGCTGACTGGCAATCGACTGTGATGTGCCGTGTGCGCCAACGATAGAGCCTGGGGGGGGTCGTGCCTAGCTGGTGTCGCCCCCCAGAGCACAGCACGTCGTCGAACGACAGATTCAGAAGCATCACCGGTGGGTTGGGACCATGCGCATTGCCAGGCCTAGCAAACTCGAGCGCCATAACATCCCATCCGTCAGGCCCACCAAAGTCGGAAGCAGCCACATCGCCTAATAGTGTTGGGTCCAACTCGTAGATGGGCCTCAGGAGCGCCCGATCCCCCCTCATACCTGGACTTGCGTTCATGATGGCCTTCACCGATCATGGGCCGCTTAGCCAAGAAAGATGAAATGGGCCGAGATCGGGGGAATGCAGATCAGATACCCGACACTGAGCCCAGCGTGGGGTTCGCGCCTCCAATTCCGCGTCCAGCTCCATGGGGTCCCCGCACGGCGGGGTGGGCACCAGAGAGCCAACACGAGGCGTGGACTCCAACACCCCCCTAGGGACCCATCTATTTGAAAAGGGTGTCAGGTGACTTTCGGCGTGTACATGCGTGCGAGCAGGTGCAGGGTCGGAGCCCGACAGGACATCCAGAATCTCGCAACACACGGCCACCGAACTCGCGCCACGTGTGTAGTCCTTGGGCCCAGCACCCACGAGTTCGCTCCCCGACAACGGATAGGGGATGGAGCCCACAATCAGCGACATGAGCAACTTACGAGTGGGCCCAACGGCCGGCGCCAGGACAGGGCCACCGACGTTGGACCCTGGCCGCGGCACAACTTCACGAATCGACGGCGAACCAGCGCCGCGACAGCAGTCCATCCCCGAGTGGAAATGGTTGCAATTGTTGTCCCCCGAGCCACCATCATCATCATTTGGGCTATCGCCGTCGCCAGTAGGGGACCTCTGTGACCGGTCGTCTAGGCCTAGGAGGTAACGATTGATGTTGCTGTCGGGGGAGCCGCTGTCATCGTCATCATTAGGCACCGGTCCCTCCATGTCCGGCAGTGGTGGTGGGGGGGGTTCCAGTCTTGGAACGTGATCACTCAGATGCGCACCAGATATCGCAAGCCCGGGAGCTCCTCTAGAGCACCCTCAACAGGGTTGTGGACGCGCGGCTCTGGGACGAAGATAATTTTCTCGTCTGGGATAAACCGAGGGTGCAGGCACCAAGCTGAGACGAAGAACTCACGGTCATCATTGGCTGGCACATCCGCTGGACGGACAACCTCGACATCCCCGCAAGAAGGGCCGAGGATCATCTGCGTGGTGCAGGCGCTCCACGCATGGAGGGTGACACGAGTCATGCCGACCAGCACAGTGAATCGGAAGGAGCCTGCACTAGCCATCGAGGTACGCCTCAATGGCCGCCAGACCAGAGAAAGTGGGGCACCCATCACCGGGGTGGCAAGGACAGGGTCCCTGTCCTCCTGACGCCGAAAGCGAACGACAAAATCCTCCAGGTCATGGTGGCTGACCATGGCGGGTGACACCGCGGGCCTAGTGCCACCGACAGCAGCGACGAGGGCAAGGTCGAGTGCGTCCTCAACCGCCTGCAACTCCGTAGACCGTGGGATGATGACAAACTCAGTGCGATGTAGGCGACCTAGACGGTCACCAGGAGCCTCCCCCGCGGCGGCTACTAGCGGCGCGCCGCCCCCTAGTGGGGCGGGGACTCAACCGGGGCTATGAGGTTCGGGTTACCAACCAACGATTATGGGGCTTCCAAAAGTCCTACAATCAGGCAAAAAAACATAATAAAAATAAAAAATAATCCTAGGAAGCACCCGGTTTTAAGGACAAAACTAGATACACATCATATGTGAGCCCAGGAAGTCAAATCTCACATATAGTTACAAATAAGGGTAATATCAATGGACAATGCTTAAAAACATAACGTATTAGTATAAACAATATAACCTCAGAGTATACACAGCGGAAAGACAACTCTAATCTTCAAGCGAAGACTCCAAATCCACAGGGACAACTGACTGGTTGATCACAAGCCTAATTCCTCCAAACTCTAGCAATCTGGTACCCATCTGGGATTTTTCCAAAGATTTAAAAAGTAAAGCAAGCGTAAGTACATGTCGTACTCAACAAATATAACATGGGGTTCATGAGCCTCAAAAGGCTAACACTGGTTAACTGCGATTAGCTTTTAATGGTCACAATTTTAGCAATTGGGTAACAACAAGTTTATCACAAGCCCATATAAACACATGATCAGGTAAACACGAATAATGAATAGCATAAACAGTAATCATTAGTGAGCATCTTCATCATCAGTATTATCAGTGTTCATCATCTATTCTGTAAATGTTCCAAAGCCGCTCATGACCGTGAGCACGGCTGATATACCAGTTTTACACTCTGTAGAGGTTGTACACTTTCACTGTGAGTTGTGATTTACCCTTTCGCCTGATGTAGCTAATCTCTTGACCCACTTCCAAGGAAGGTCGGCATGGTTCACTATGAAGCCTTTCAAAGGTTCATCTAACAAGTTAGGGTCATTAGATTCACTCGGCAAACAGATATAGGAACCCCCATGTCGAATGGCACAATTTCATCATGGCTATACACATAAGAGTAGAGGCTATCTTATACCCGATTCATCAAGCCATTCTTACGCTAATAAAGGTAACCACTAACAAGCTTGAAAATGTCCTCATACTGAGCTAAAGCCAGAGCCATATAGCCCTCACAGCTGTACTGTAGGTCCCAAATGATCACTTATAGATAAGTCCTTAGGGAGAGGAATCTAGAGCACCATAAAACAACCCAATGCTCTAGCCCCCTTGTTCCTTGTTGCTAAAATGCATCTTTTAGTGTTTATTGCATATACCATTAGTCAAGTTACAAGATGGTTGTAGTTGAGCACTAGCATCAAACTACCCAATGCAATAACCCATAGGTATCAAGGTACAAGGTAACAAAGCACTAGAAAATCCTTAATGGCAGACAAGGTAGACACATGCAGTATGAATTAAATGATTAAAGGTGAATAGGTAACAAGGATGGTCCCATGTTATATTTGTCTTAAAACACCGATCCTTCGGTATGCTTTAATCTTCAACGTTCTTTTCTTCTTCTTCTTGATCACCACGTATATCTCACCAACTGGACGTAATCATAAAGCACCACACAAGCATCCATACAATCATTCACGAAGCAAACAATAGAACTAAATCAGAACAGTACACCAAACATAAAATCAAGATGCAAAGTTTGTAAAGCGAATCTACATCTCACTACGAACACACAGACGCGAGAGACACGCTAATCGGAGCTATGGTGAAAAAGATACATCTACCGATAGATCTACTTTATACGTGGAAAAGAAAACTATAAGCTTCATTTATTTTAACTATACAAATTCAGATATATAAGATATTTTATAATATAAATAGAATTACATCAAATTTAGATTTGAATAATAAAACTAAAGTAAAACAAAACATATTTTATTTATAAAATCCAGTTGCATAATTATTAATCAAGATATGATTTAAGCTATGAAATTTTAGAAATAGTGACATGGTAAATATTGTTACTAACTCATAGATCTCGTTGTAATGAATCTAACACAACTTGAACAGATCAAAACGGAGCTAAAACACAGAAGATAAGAAATAAACAAGATTTCATTTATTAAAATAATAGATTAAATCTAACCTCGAATTTTAAAAGTTGAAAACATATCTAACAGTAGTATAAACATGTAGATTATGGAATTACGAACCTAACGCAAGTTGAACGGGTCAAATCGGAGTTAAAACGGAGAAGTTATGGCCTAAAGAAAACTAGTGGCAAAACTGTAAATAGGCGAAAACGTATTTTCAATCTAACCAAAACAAAATACGCTTTCAGAAGAAGAAAATGAAATCTATTAAGACGCTAGGGACTGCAGGTTCTATAATTAAAAACCCAAGGGACCTTTTTGCAAAATAGCCAGGCTGAACTGGTATCATTGAATACCGGCCTTTGGATCCTGATCCAACGAGCCAGAAAGGATCAGGCGGGGAAGAAGCCAGCGGCGGCCGGTCGGAATAGAACAGGCGCGGCGGCGCCATGGCCGGAATGGCAAGAGCTCGCCAGAGACAAGGGTTTGGGGCCTACGGTGCTCGGTTATTCGAACAAGAAGGTCTGGGAGAGAGAGGGGCTGAACAAAAGAATAGAGGTTTTTTTATCTTCTCTTAACCTTAGTCCCTCCTACCTAATACATATATGCATAAAATTTTAAGGAATGACTTAGGGGGGCTCCACGTGCCCAGGATCGGTAGGGGGGGCTAGAGCCCCCCAGCCCCACCGCTGCCTCCGTCACTGACACAGATCACAGGCAACACTTGGTTGACATCATCGGGCACATAAAAAGATAATCAAGTACTAAAACGTAACACAATAAGCATCAGTCATACATCCCGTCGTGTTGTATTTGTTTACTATTTTACAGTTGTTATTACTTTGTTTTCTGTTAAAGGTCGCCAAGTATGCTCTGCTTTAACCATTGCACTGCTCTGGTGTCTAGTTGTTATTAATTTGTAGATGGGGTAGTTTGGATTGCTGAGGCATACTGCTCTGGTTACCTAATCATTAGCAAAAAAAATTCTTGGGAGAGGATGGGAATGTATTCATCCCCTGCTGTCTTCTGGCAATCCCCTTTTGTCGACAGAATATCGTCGACAGTCCTCCGAGGGGTATCCCACGAAGGTAGATTGATCGGCACAGGTGCGCGTAATCAAGAATAAGAAGGCAACAAAGATACAAATATTAGACAGGTTCGGGCCGTCAGCGCTACATAATACCCTACTCCTATGGTCCGTTGAATTGTATTGGCTTCGTATAATATTGCGTGTATTCGGAGGGGGTCACTGCCCGCCTTATATAGTCTGGGGGGCAGGGTGACAAGTCGGTTAGATCTATGAGATAACCGGAAAGTAATAACAGATTACAGGAATCATGGGATCGAGCGTATCCTAACAGAACTCGTAGTATCTTCAGGATATCTTCCCGGTGTCTTGCGGGGCACGCCGAGCAGCGTCGTGCTCTGCAAGGCTTCGTCTTGTGGGCTAGACCGCACCTGGGAGCGTAGCCCATGTAGTATGCCGTGGGTATCCAGGGTCGTACCCCCACAGCTAGTCCCCGAGCGCCATGAGTCCGCTGTGCAACGCCATCTTGAGCTTGTCCGAGCAGGTGTGAACAAGGCTGAGCAGTCAGACTCATGGTCCAACCACCGTGATGAGTCACCAAGAAGTTATGAACCGTCGCCGAGCAGTGTAACCCAAGTAAGGCTTGCCATAAGGATGTAAAGAGCTCAAGTTCAAAATAAAAAAATTTCTCGCAGTGGACCAATTGTTCCACTTAGAGTCCAACCACGAGAAAGGGACATAGTCTTCTTCAACTTCAGGAGGCGCGGAGTCTTCCAGATTAAAGCAAACACACTCACCGCAAGGTAAAGTGTGACCACTTAGTCCCCGAGCCTGATAGTAGGTGACGCAGTCACGTGGTGCCAGGGTCCAAGTAGAAGAAAAGCAGAAGACCAGCCGAGCAGGCAGCCAGTCCCTGGGCGGAGCCTAGAAATGAGAAAACACATTCATCGCAAGGTGAAGTGTGCCCACTTAGTCCCCGAGCCTGACAGTAGGTGATGTGGTCACGTGCTGCCAGGGTCAGAAACAACACTAACCAGAAGAAAGTCCCCAGTGTGGTGAGGAACCAAGTCGTAGTGATGATGTAGTCCCCGAGCCACAAGTGGAAATCTTGGAGAAATCAAATCGTGGAGAAAAATCCGGAGTAATGGCTGTACAGTAGGAGTTACTGAGCCTTAATGGTATTACGGAGAAGTCGGTGAATATTCGGCGTGCAGTAACAAGTTGCGGTGAAAAGTGGGCGATATGGGCTGCAGTTGCGCGGAAGCCCAGGTAATGGCCCACCACGCCGCTTCGGAGAATTTGGAGAGGCGCAAATCGTGGAGTGGTTTCCCAAAAACCCTTGAATGCGAAAAGTGGGGAGAGTGCTTTATAACTGCGCCGCCACACTCCGCACTCCCACCTTTGCCACTTCGTCTTCCTCCTCAGCCCTCACGCTTCTTGATTCACATTCACACGCGCTTTCGCCGCCAATCCCAAACCAAATCTGAGAGATGGCACCGAAGAGGGGAGTTGGTAACTCGAAGAAGGCGGCCGTCGGGACGAGTCGTGACCAGGAGTGGGTACCGTCCCTGATGGGGGAGACGGAGCTCAACGAGATGGTGGCGGCGGGCATTCTCCCTGAGCGAGTCACAGCCGGATGGCGTCCGGCCGACGGTGAGCCCTACCCGATGCCACACACCGACGAAGTTGTAGTTTTTGAAGATTACTTCTAGCGCAGACTAGGAGTTTCTGTTCATCCTTTCTTGCGGGATTTGTTGAAGTTCTAGGGAGTGAGTCTGTGCAATCTGCATCCCAACACCATCTTGCACATCTCCATTTTTATTTATTTCTGCGAGGTGTTTCTCGGAATTCTTCCCTCTTCAACCTCTTCCGACATCTGTTCTGGCTGAAGAAGAAGGGCGGTGGCGGTTCCAGAGTGGTTAGCAGCGTGTATCTGCAACTCTGTGATGGGATGGCGGGCTAGTACATCGCTGTGCCGCTGAACACCTCGCTGAAGGGGTGGAACGCCAGGTGGTTCTATATGAAGAAGAATCATCCTGCCATCCGCTGCGACGTCGACCACATTCCTGAGAACCAGAGGAGCTGGTCGGAGAAACCTTGCAGTGGCGATAGGGATCAGGTGAGGGAGCTCCTCGGCCTGATAAAGAGCATAAAGATGCATGGCGTACTGGTGGCGGTGAGCTTCATAGTGTGCCGCGTCCAGCCCTGCAAGGAGAGGGCCCACACGGGTTTTGACTTCATGGGGGACACTGACGGCACCCGAGAGAGAATGGAGAGGCTATCGAAGGAGGTTGTGCTACGCCGAGCAGCCGAACTATTCGCTCCAAATGCGCCGTTCAGCGTGCCAGGGCAGACGAGAGCCTTCAACTGTACGAACCCCCCTCCTCAGGTAAAAACCTCAATTGTTGTTCCTGATGCTTATTATCCTGTACCGGTGCCGAGCAGTGAACTGATTCGCTTGTGGAAAGATTCATTTGAAGGAACGAGCGGCGTACTTCTCGGGCGTGCCGAGGAGCGATTGGCCGAAGGCAGTGGACGCCCGGCCGATCACTCAGCTGAAGGAAGGTGCCGTCAGTGCCTTGTCGGAGTCCAAAGGCGAAGGTGCTGGTCGGAAGGTGAGCCCCCCCTGGGTGTCGGAGAAGGTTTGGGGGAAAAGGGCAGCGACAGATGAGCCGGCCCGCAAGAAGAGGAAGACAGCGGGTGTAGCTCCCCGCAAGCCAGGCGGCATCTCGCTTCGCGGCGATCAGGCCACTCGAACGCGGAGTGCGGCGATGTCCGAGTGGTCGGATGACGACGGGGCTCCAGTAGCTCCTCCTACGAGCACTGAGGCGCCACCGCGCAACACGCGCGCGGAGGTGCAGTTGGAGGGAGGGGAGGGAGTCCCCGAGCCGTAGGCGGAGGAGAGGCCGATGGCGGGAGCCACAAGACCTCCGACCCAGGGCACCCGGGTGGACCCCAGAGTCGTGCCTGCGTGCTCGAGGAGGCAACGCCGGTTCAGAACTGTCTACCGGGAAGCCGCTGTGTAAGTATCCTTGCCCTGGAATCATGTGTTGTCTGATCTTTTTAGTTGCGGTGATTGATGAGCTGATCTGATGCAGATCGGGGCGCGTGGAGGATCTGAATTCTTCTGGCAAGACGGGCGAGCAGCCGGAGACCACACCGGCAGGCTCCGTCCTGGAGTCCCCGGGCGCTCGGCAGTCTGCGGAGGAGTCGACCACCGTTGCCGGTGGAGTTGAAGGCGGAGAGCAATTGGCGACGACGGCGGACGAGTCGGCGGCGACGCCAGGGGCAACGGCAGGAGCCGCCGGGTCTTCGGAGGCGGAGGCTGGAGTTGCCGACGCCGTGCCGGAGTCTGGGGCGGAGAGGCCGGTGGTGCCGGAGGAGCAGGCGACACTACCTGAGACGTCGGACTGGCCACGCCATGCCTCGCTCGCGCTGGCCCGCGCGCAGCCCTCCGTGCCGTCCTGCCTGAGCGCGGCCACGCCATGCCTCGCTCGCGCTGGCCCGCGCGCAGCCCTCCGTGCCGTCCTGCCTGAGCGCGCGCCTCCGCACGCGCTCCTCGCACTCCCGCTCGCAAGCGCGCCTCGTGCCCGCACGCGCACGGGGCCGCTCGAGCGCCCACCCGCGCACCGCACACGAGTCGCCTACTCCCGCGCGCTCAGACCCACGCGCCACCGCCGCGGCCACTGCCGGTGCGGAACCTAGCTCTCATCGCAACTTGCTCTTCGAGCGCCACTAAGTTACTAGTGTGGCAAGCCAATTGGCTTGGCTTAACCTGTCTTTGAGTGTTGATAATAGGGTTGGTGAGGATATCTGGGGTTTATGCACTCGTCAATCATATTATTTTTCTATGACAAAAAATGTGACATATTTGCCATATTAACTGCATTATTGTATTTTTTCATTTTTACCACCATTAGAAATCTGACCACAACATATACTCCCTAATGCTCAATAGATCCATTGTTTGTCCACGATATGAGAAACCAAAATCTTCATAGTCAAGTAAATACGAACATATTCAACATACCAAAGACCATCAGTGCCGTTAATGGCCTCAATGAGTGTGCCAATTTGTTCCAGTGGGTTACATCAGCCATTTCATCTCTGAAATTCCAGTCCAATGAAACACAAAAGGAAAGACTTCAACGAGATATATGCCAATTGCATAGTGACCTTCAATGCCTTACTGATACTCTACCAGCAATGTACAACCTCATTGATCGAGCAGAGTGGAGGATCCATGATCATTATGTGGCTGAGCTCCTTTCAAGACTCAACCATGCAGTGTATGATGCAGAAGACCTTCTAGATGAGTTCAGATGGTATGAGAAAAAGGTTTCTGTACAGGGCAATGCTATCTCTGTGGAACCAGTTATTAAATTCTTTCAAAGTGTCACTCAAGGTTGCTTCAACAAGGTGATTGCTATCAAGAAGAGGCTCAATAATCTCTCCAAACAGCTTGAGAAACAGGGCTTACTTCCAGCAATTCCAAAGTTTGACAAATCATCTAGGCCCGAGACCTCCTTTTTCTCCATTGAAGCAAAGATGATTGGTCGTGATGAGGAAAAGAAGAAGCTGATCATGTTGCTTGGTGTACCAACAAATAAAAGCTCAGGTCCTTCTGGATGCAAGAGAAAAAGAAGAGTCAGTTCATCAACAAGCAACCAAGTTTGTGCTACTATTGATAGCAATGAAGCAACAATAGTGAGTGTTCGAGTTTTGCCAATTGTTGGAATTGGGGGTGTCGGAAAAACCACCTTGACTCATGATATTTGCAACAATTCAAAAGTGAAAGGTCACTTTGACCTGATAATTTGGATTTGTGTATCGGATGATTTTGATGTCAAGAGGTTAACTAAAGAAGCTATAGAACAAACTTCTGGGAAAGTGCTAGAAAATGGTAATTTGAATTCTCTTCAGCTTGCTCTTGCAAATAGCGTGATCAAGAAAAGATTCTTGATTGCCCTTGATGACATGTGGGATGAAAATGAGCAACATTGGAAGCACTTTTGTGCACCTTTTAAAAATGCACTTCAGGGAAGCATGATGCTTATCACCACTAGGTCTCTGAAGGTTGCTGATGTAGTGCGTACAATGGATCCCTTTCCCTTAGAGGGTTTGAAAGATGATGTCTTTCGGAAGTTCTTTAAGTTCTGTGTGTTTGGGCCTAATAGCTCCAACATTGATCCTCACTTGGAACAGATTGGTGAGAAAATACTCAAGTTGAGAGGCTCTCCTTTAGCTGCAAAAACTCTAGGACGGCTGTTAGGAATGAGCCTTGAGCTAGCACATTGGGATAGGAGTCTCAAGAGTCAGCTGTGGGAGCTTCAACAAAAGGAGACTGACATTTTGCCGGCTCTGTTGGCCCATAGTTAGCCTCCCAGACCACTCGTCTACCAGACCACTGGCCTCAGACCACTAGTCTCCCAGACCACTAGCCCCAGACCACTAGTCTCCCAGACCACTCCGTTGGTCTCACAGGATCACCGGCTCACAACAGTGAACCACTCCAGCCGATCTTGCCGAGCACCGGCTCAGGCGAGTGGAGCACTTGACGGTCTCGCCGAGCACGCGCTAGTATTGCCGAGCACACACTAGCCGTGCAGACCACGTACCGGCGTTGTCCGTACCCACACACTACGGATCGAGCTAGAAGAAGAAGGGAGAACAGAGCAAGTACGCACAATACAAGACAACAGCGTTGGCCGAAGCCCTATCTGTGTGATGGCAAATCTGAGCTCTATTTACTGAGTTGCCATACATGTCTATTTATACAACTCTAACTATCTAGTCCATGTGCAGCACCCATGCTGGCACAGTAACTAGATAACCTCACAGGGCTGACTCTGTGCCGGCCACTGCCTGTTCCTACAGTGCTGCAGGTGAGCCGTGCGGCGCCTGCACCTGCAGCGGCTACTGTATCACAGCAGGGGGCAAAGTCGGCGTCGCCTTCCCTTGCTGTGTTCACACACAGCAGGCAGCTAAGTCGGCGCCGCCTTCCTCTGCTGTGTTCTCACAAGGTGGCAGTAGATTAGCTAACAATCTTCCCCTAATCCTACTGCTAACCCTTGTACCCCCTCCATGCCGATCATCTCCTTCAGCTCCATGAGTCGAAGTCGTCCGAGCGGCTTGGTGAGGACGTCCGCAAGCTGCCGAGCAGTTTCGACGAACTCGATGACGATCTGCCCTCCATCAACACAGTCCCTGAGGAAGTGGAACTTCACGTCGATGTGTTTACTCCGGTCGTGCAGAACCGGATTCTTCGCGAGGGCGATGGCGGGCTGGTTGTCCACCATCAGTGCTGGTGGGTGAGCTTCCACGCCGGTTAGCTCGCCCAGCAGCCGGCGTAGCCACACAACTTGGCACGCCACTGTGGCCGCCGCTACGTACTCTGCCTCGCACGTAGACTGCGCCACCACCTTCTGTTTCAGCGACAGCCATGAAATTGGGGCTGACCCGAGGAAGACGAGTACGCCAGAGGTGCTCCGTCGTCCGTCGATGTCCCCCGCCATGTCTGCATCGCTGAACACCGTGAGCTGCAGCCTACTTCCCCTAGTCTTTGGGAAGATGATTCCATGATTCACCGTCCCCTTGACGTAGCGTAGTAGCCGCTTCACCGCAGCCCAGTGATCCTCTCTGGGATCCTCCATGAAGCGACTGACGTAGCCCACGGCGAACGCAATGTCTGGCCTTGTGTGGACTAGGTAGCGCAGACCACCGACGATGCTCCGGTAGAGTGTTGCATCTACTTTCGCCGCGGTGCTGTCCTTTGTCAGCTTCAGCCGCTCCTCCATCGGAGTCACGCATGGCTTGCACTCCACCATGCCGCTCCTCTCCAACAGCTTGGAGGCATACGCGCTTTGCCCAAGCGTGAGTTCCTCCTTCCCCTGTCTCACCTCGATGCCGAGGTAGTAGGAGAGAGCGCCAAGATCGCTCATTCGGAAACGAGCTGCCATCTCTCGCTTGAAGCTGTTGATATCCTCCGTGCGCGCGCCGGTGACGATTAAGTCATCCACATACACGCCGACCACGAGTTCTTCCTTCCCCCGTCGTCGCGTGTAGAGCGCGTGCTCGGTTGCGCACCTCTGAAACCCAAGCTCGCCCAGCGTGGTGTCAAGCTTGGCGTTCCATGCTCGAGGGGCTTGCCTTAGCCCGTAGAGCGCTTTGCGCAGTCGGAGCACCCTGTGCTCCTCTCCCTTGACGATGAACCCTGGAGGTTGCCTGACGAAGACCGTTTCCGCTAGCTCGCCGTTGAGGAAGGCCGATTTAACGTCCAAGTGATGGACGCGTTAGTCCTTTGCTGCCGCCAAAGCAAGTAGCAAACGGACCAACTCCATGCGCGCTACTGGTGCAAAGACCTCCTCGAAGTCGATGCCCTCGCGCTGGACAAAGCCTCGGGCGACGAGGCGCGCCTTGTACTTGACAATGGCGCCGAGCTCGTCCCTTTTGACTTTGTACACCCACTTCAGGCTGATCGGACGGCATTCTGGGGGTGGATCGACGAGCTGCCAAGTCTCATTTTCCTCGATCGCCTTCATCTCCTCCAGCATTGCCCGTCGCCAATTTCCATCGCGCTCGGCTAGCGCGAACATGGGTGGTTCCTCTGCACTAACGAGTACCAGCTCTGCGTCGTTGAGCAGCCTACCCGCCATACCTGAGGGACCTGTGCCACCGATGATGTCGTCCAGCCTGCGGAACCTCAACTCCTCACCTTCATGGTAGGTGTCTACGAACTCAGTGATGTCACTTGGAGGTGAGGCGAACTCGATCGGGGGTGATGAAGTTCCTTCTTCCGCCGGAGTGCCCTGCATAGCACCTGAACTGCTCGGCACTGCTTCTGGACTGCTCATCATAACTCCTGCAGTGTTCGGCCACACTGTAGGAGTGCCCAGCCTCAGTCTTGGAGTGGTCGGAACCACAGTAAGACGTCTTGGCTCCGCCACGGGAGTGCTCGGTACCCGTCCTGAAGTGGTCGCCGCCACTGTAGAACCTCCTGGCTCCACTCCTGGCGTGCTCGGCATTCCTCCAGAAGTGCTCGACACTCCTCCCGGAGTGCTCGGCATCCCTCCTGAAGTGCTCGGCACTGCCCCAGAAGTGCTCGACTCTACCGCCGGAGTGCTCGGCGCTCCTCCCGGAGTACGTGGCACCTGTTCCGCAGCATCTCCACCGCCGTGGATGACCAAGTGCTCGACGACGAAGGTGTTGGTGAAGCCTCCCGCTTCCCCCGTGCTCAGACTGTGCCAGTCCCAAGCTGCCTCCTCGTTGAACACAACGTCGCACGAGACAGTCACCTTGTCTCCGCGTGGGTCATAGAGTCGGTACGCCTTGGTACCCTCCGCGTAGCCCAGGAACACCATGGGTGTGCTCCTGTCCTCCAGCTTGGTGAGGTTCGGCTTCGTCTTCCTGACATGGCCGATGCAACCGAATGTCCAGAGGAATGACACGTTCGGCTTGCTCCCGTACCAGGCTTCGAACGGCGTCTTGCCCGTTAGGGCTTTGGTTGGAGCGCGGTTGAGGATGAACACCGCCGTGGTCACCGCCTCTCCCCAGAACTTTGCCGGCATCCCTTTGGCCTTCATCATGGATCGGGCCATGCCGACCACTGTCTGGTTCCGTCGCTCCACCACGCCATTCTGTTGTGGCGAGTACGGCGCGGTGTGATGTTGCCCCACACCTTGATCCGCGCAGTACGTAGCAAACTCCACCGAAGTGAATTCGCCACCCCGATCAGTCCTCAGTACACGGAGCTTCTTGCCGCTCTCGGCCTCCGCGCACGTCTTGAACTTCTTGATCACCACCGCCGCTTCGTCCTTGCTCGTCAGGAGTTGCAGCCACATGTAGCGACTGCAATCGTCCATGAGTAGGAGGAAGTACCACCGACCACCGCATGTAGCAGGCGTGATCGGCCCGCAGAGGTCGCCGTGAACTAGCTCGAGAGCTTCCTTCGCGCGATACTTGGCCGCCTTTGGGAAAGGTAGCCTCCTCTGCTTCCCGACCAGGCAGCTGTCACACAGCTCGCCTTCGTGTTTGATGTGGGGTAGCCCTCGGACCATCTTCCCTAGCCGACCAAGCGCGTCGAAGCTGAAATGTCCGAACCGGGCATGCCACATCCATGGTTCCTCGGAGTGCCTTGCCGCCAGGCAAACTGGCTGCTCTACCTTCAGGTCGAGCAGGTACAACCGGTTCAGGGACCTCTTCAACTTGGCGAGAAGTCGCTGCTCCCCGTCTCTGATCCTTAGAACGCCGTCCTTGATCAGAACCTCGCTACCGCGCTCATCTAGCTGACCAATGCTGATGATGCTGGAACGCAGCTGCGGGATGTAGTATACATCCGTTAGCGCGCGGTGCTCCCCATTCTGGCATCTGAAGATGATGGTGCCGCGCCCTTGGATAGCCACCCTTGAGCCATCACCAAACTTCACCGTACCGGTAACATCGCCGTCGAGCTCGGAGAAAGAGTCCTTGGAGCCTGTCATGTGGTTACTGGCACCAAAGTCCAGATACCACAGCTGCTCCTGGTCGACGCCCACATGCCCAAGATGGACTTGGGCACGTGGTTCGTCGAGGTTGACGGTCTTCAGGGCCTTGCTAGATCCTTCCACCATCGTCGCCTCTTCCCTCTCCATGGCCTCGACGTCGTCCAGTGCACAGAACGTCGCCATAAGGATAGTAGCCTCATCCTCATCATCGGCTTTCGCCAGGTGAGCCTGAGCCTTCTTTTCCTTCTTGCGATTTGGGCACTCCCGTGCCCAATGGCCCATCTTCCCGCAACACCGACAGGCGTTGGAGTCGATTTGCTTCTTCTCCGAAGAAGCCCTGCCGTGATGTTTGTCGTTGCCACCGCGACTGGAGGAGGCTGCCTTCCTGGAGTTTCGCCGAGCAGCCCACTCCTCTTCCGTCAGCAAGAGTTTCCCGCTGTCCTTCGTTGCTGTCGCCTGCTCTAGGCGCTCGTCCACCGCCCGTAGACGGCCTGCCACATCCTCGATGGTGAGGGTGGACAAGTCCAGCATCGTCTCTATGGATAGAGCGATCTAGATGTACTTTGCCGGCACGGAGTGGAGGAACTTGGAGACCGCCTCCTCTTCGTCGATGGTGACGCCGTGGCTCTTCAGCTTGCTGATGAGCGTCTGCAGGCAGAGGGAGAAGTCCTCCACCGTTTCACCATCCTTGAACTTGAGGTTTGCGTACTCCTGCTTCAGAAGCTGGGCCGTTGCCTTCTTTGCGCGGTCGGAACCGACGCGCATCGCCGCAATGGCCTCCCACGCCTCCTTAGCTGAGCTCTTCGTCCCCAACGGTTCCCTATACTCCACCGGTACAGCAGCGAGGATAGCCTCCAACGCTGACATGTCGTCTTCTTTCACGTTGGTGCCCTTGTCAACAGCATTCCAGAGCCATCGGGCTCTGAGCTTGACCTTCATGGTCACCGACCACTCTCCATAGTTAGTGCGAGTCAGCGTCGGCCAAGTGGTGCCGCTGACCTCCCGCACCGTGCGGATAACTACCTCCGGCAGTGGCTGGGCAGCCACGGCAGTGCCACTGCCGTCGCCCAACTCCGAACCGCCTGTCATTGCCATCGGTTAGAATGACGGCGGCGCTTGTACGGCTCTGATACCACTTGTTGGCCCACAGTTAGCCTCCCAGACCACTCGTCTCCCAGACCCCTGGCCCCAGACCACTAGTCTCCCAGACCACTAGTCTCCCAGACCACTCCGTTGGTCTCACAGGATCACCGGCTCACGACAGTGAACCACTCCAGCCGATCTTGCCGAGCACCGGCTCAGGCGAGTGGAGCACTTGACGGTCTCGCCGAGCACGCGCTAGTATTGCCGAGCACACACTAGCCGTGCAGACCACGTACCGGTGTTGTCCGTACCCACACACTACGGATCGAGCTAGAAGAAGAAGGGAGAACAGAGCAAGTACGCACAATACAAGACAACAGCGTTGGCCGAAGCCCTGTCTGTGTGATGGCAAATCTGAGCTTTCTTTACTGAGTTGCCATACATGTCTATTTATACAACTCTAACTATCTAGTCCATGTGCAACGCCCATGCTGGCACAGTAACTAGATAACCTGACAGGGCTGACTCTGCGCCAGCCACTGCCTGTTCCTACAGTGCTGCAGGTGAGCCGTGCGGCGCCTGCACCTGCAGCGGCTACTGTATCACAGCAGGGGGCAAAGTCGGCGCCGCCTTCCCTTGCTGTGTTCACACACAGCAGGCAGCTAAGTCGGCGCCGCCTTCCTCTGCTATGTTCTCACAAGGTGGCAGTAGATTAGCTAACAGGCTCTTCGGTTGAGCTACATGTATTTACCATTGTATTTAAAGAGATGCTTCTCGTTCTGTGCTGTGTACCCGAAAGATTACATATTCAAAAAGGAGGATTTAGTGGAGATTTGGGTGGCAGAAGGCTTAGTGGAACATCACCCTAACATTTCACTTCATCATACTGGAGGTCAGTACTTTGAAGAACTTGCACATCTGTCATTTTTCCAGAAATATCCACGGTCCCACAAGAAATATGTAATACATGATTTGATGCATGACATGGCACAACTGGTTTCAAAGGACGAGTGCTTTATAGTAAAAGAAAAAAATGATCTTCCTAAGATCCCTCAGAATGTCCACCTTTGTCAGTGCTCAGAGGCGGAGATGTTCAGTGTTCTGACTTATTGAAGCATGACATGGCACAACATAGAAAGCTGCTCATCCTATTTTGCCACCTGTCTTTAAAGAGTGAAACTGATAATACTGTGATGGAGAAATGGTGTAATGAACTTCTGTGCATGCATGTCATGGTCTGTTCTATCGCTAAGTGGGGCTTGCCAGGTAGTATTAGCAATATGAAGCTACTTCGGTACCTTCAAATCCTCCACTCTAGCCTTTGCAAGCGCCTTCCTTCAGAATTCTGTTGCCTCTATAACATGCAGATATTTTACGCTGTGACATGCAGATTGATGACATTCCTAGCGGCTTTGGTATGCTGATCAATCTGCAGAAATTTGAGTCACGGACATGTCGATTTCATCATAGACATATACATTCAGTGGATGTTCGTGAAAGTGCAAGTGCAACTGACAAAGGGCAGAGAGGGCAATTCAGGATTGTAGACTATAATGGTGACTCTCTTCCAAGCTGTACTCATCCACAAAACTTAGAGCAGATTCACAGTTACGATAGCACTAATAGCACTTTCTCGTCCCTGACTGATGTAGAAATTATAAATTGCCAAAAGTTATCAAGCCTCGAACAATCACTTCAGAGATTGGCGTTGCTTCGTTGTCCAGAGCTTATATCAATTGGTGGACCAAACGCAACTGCAAACATAAGACATGTAGTTATTGAAGACTGCCCAAAGTTTGAGGGAAACGCAGGCTCAGGATCTTTTTCTATGGTATGTATGACACTTGTAAGCTGTGTAAATTATGGTCACAAAATTATGTTAGAACACTTTTGAGTATGTGCGTGTTCTGTTGTTTTATTTTAGTAAAAAGTTTGATTCCATTTACATTTTTCATTATAATAGAAGAATGGTCTTTTTCCCCTCATCGTGCTATCTTCTCGATGACAGTTGCAACTTGGAATTTAAAGACGGTTGAGACGGAGCAAATAGCTGCAGGGTTTCAAGCGTCAAGACCCACTGAGAAAACAAAACAAATCACTTCTCCGGAATGGCCGAATCTGGTTGTTATGTTCTTGCGGCTGTTCTCTTCCCTTTGCTGCAAGCTGACATGAAAAAACATTTCACAGACTGTGGTTTGTGTTATATGCCTAATGTGTTGTATCGATCTGTGATTTATCTATTTGCGATTCCTGGTTCTGTGCAAAATAAGTGGGGGCACAACACTACAATACTTACATTATATTACATAACTTGTTACTGGAGAGGGGCAACAGCTAGAGTAGCCCCTAGTTTTTTTTTGTGTTTGGTTCGTGGAAAAAATATATGCAAGGTAGCCAAGACAAAATTTGGCTTGGACCATTTAGCTGTCATTTGGTTATGCGCTAAAATTTGGTATGGTAGCCATTTTAGATAAAGCATAGATTTAACAAGCATAAATCTATAACTAATCTATAACTAAGTTATATATGATCCAATGAGTATAAAATTTTTATTACAGTTCAAGCATACAATAATTAGCCCACCATAAAAATTTCACTATAATTGAACCATTGAAGCTGTAGCTATGAATTATTCCAATTAATTACAGAAAAATATAGATCTAAAGCTACAACAAAAACTTTGTACTAAAGCATACCATATTATATGTTCACTGTGCAGATTTACTCATGTGGAGTCCAACAAAATTGGATTTTCTATTTTATGATTTTTCTATGATTTACTATAATTTTTCAAAGATTCAACGAAAACAAATAAAAAAGAAAAAGACAAAACCACGGTCATTGTAGCAAAACCACCATCCAAAACCGCTTGGGAGATTATTTGACCGGTTTTGAAAAGTTCAGGGGTAGAAAAAATCCGGTTTTATAATTTGGGAGTGAAGTAGTCCACTCTGAATAGTTGGGGTTATGTAGACTTTTTTTTTTAAGTGAGAACTAAAGTGTAGGGAAGACCGAAGACCGCCACATCCCACAGTTGCCTACGGCACTTCCAGGAAGGTTACATGTATGAAGCCTCCGGATCTGGGAGAATTCAGAGACAGTCGATCTAGCCAGTAAGACTCTAGCTCGGTTCTCCCCCTCTCTAGCACATAGACAGTAAGCAGCAGATGCATGCGTGCCACAGTCGCCGCTCCAGAATATGCCCTGTTCGTTTGAACTTATCAGCCATACCGTTTCAGCGAAATAACAGTGTTTTTCTCTCACAACAAATCAGCATCAGCATCAACCGTTTTTCCAGCCAACCTAACAGGGCCAAAGATTCAAAATTCTGAAAAGTAGAACTGTGCAGCACATGGACGCGCGTTTAGTGCTTCTAAATAAACGGACCATGTTGCTAATTATATTGTTCCAAGAACCTTTACGCCACCTTTGAATGGTGTAGTGCGTTTCACATGCTTGAAGAATATTGAAATACTAATTAAGTACAGCCACATAGGACATTTTGGAACGCATCCCTAACTGTGGCCGATAAATGGTATATTGGTGCTTGTGTGGAGCGACAGTGATACACCTTTTTTTTTTTTTTTGAGGGACAGTGGTACACTTTTTAGCTGTGGAAATTAAAGTATACATGGGAAGACCGCCACAGTTGACGACGGCAGATCACATCACAATTTACATGCATGAAGCCTCCTGATCTGAGAGAGTTCAGACTTCAGAGACAGTCGGTCCAGCCAGTAAGCCCCCCTGCTCTCAGCTCTCCTCTTCTCTTCTCTCGCACATAGACATAAGCCAGTATAATCAGCAGATCTGCTAGCTGTAACATGTCGATCTACGCAATAGATTGAACCTGTAAGCCAAACTACTCTCTCGCTTCGGCATTTCCACTTTCCTTCCGTCGTACTCATCTTTGCAAGTTATCTGATTTTTTTTCCCCATCAAATAAAACCACAGGTCGCACGCGCTTCTGGCAAGTCATAAATCAGATCCGCTAGCTGCTCATCGAGCACAGCTGACACTTCGCAGTCAGCACTTTGGTTCAAACGCGCGAGCGGCACACAAAAAGGTAATCAAATACTAAGACATGCATGGCCAAGCATCAGTCATACATCCCGTCGTGCTGGATTAATTTGTTTTCTATTTTACAGTTGTTATTATTGCTTTGTTTTCTGTTAAAGGTCGCCAAGTATTCTCTGCTTTAACCATTGCACTGCTCTGGTTGTTATTAATTCGTAGATTTTGGATTGCTGAGGCGTACTGCTCTGGTTCCCTACTCTGGCAATCCCCTTTGTTGAAGCAGATCCTACTTGTGACCTATCCCGTCTTCTTATTTTCTGTCTATACATCTCAATAAGAGGTAAGTCCATCTCTCCTAAAATTTGATTTCCATTTTTGTTCACTAGCAAGCAATGTCTCCGTTGCTTGCTCTTGCATTTTTCATGGTTGCTCATGTTAAGATATGTCGCGGTTCATGTATCTAGGATAGGTACATCACGGCTCATGTATTTGGTACAGGTTAGAGTAGTTAGTTCTTTGCTTGTATCTCAAGTAGTTAGATAGATCATGTTGATCTTTATCTTGTTGTAAACCAGACTATTTTACAGTTATTACTTTGTTTTTCTGTTAAAGGTCGCCAAGTATGCTCTGCTTTAACCATTGCACTGATCTGGTTGTTATTAATTTGTAGATGGGGTAGTTTGGATTGCTGAGGCATACTGCTCTGGTTACCTAATCATTAGCAAAAAAATTTCTTGGGAGAGGATGGGAATGTATTCATCCCCTGCTGTCTTCTGGCAATCCCCTTTGTTGAAGCAGATCCTACCTATGACCTATCCCGTTTTCATATTTTCTGTCTATACATCTCAATAAGGGGTCAGTCCATCTCTCCTAAAATTTTAATTCCATTTTTGTTCACTAGCAAGCAATGTCTCAGATGCTTGCTCTTGCCTTTTTCATGGTTGCTCACTTGCTCTGTTTTCATCCTATGGTGGAGTTTAGAACTCTTATCAATAATCATTATAAATCTAGATACTGCATATACTTTATATCTTCTTTCTGGTATCTGAGTGAATTTTTTTGTAATATATTACTGTTACATTTATACATAGAATTATTTTGAATTATTTTTAGTATCAAATGTGATTTATCTAGAAGTTGTCATTTTTACTCGACAAGAATTCTTTGTTTATTCCATCATTCGTTTTGATATGCTTATATTGATTCATACAAAACAGCTCGTATCAATTTGCTAGCCCACAATAGTGCTGGTTTCTTGTTCTCCTGTATGCATTTGTGAGAAATTGTTTTTCAAGTTGGAGCACCCACATTTGTTTTTCCTATAAAAGTGCTCAAGTAATCAGGAATGGGTAGTGGAGCTACTAAACGTGAAATATTGGAGAAAAAATTGGAGAAAAGGCTGCAGGATCCAAAAACAGAACCATTAATATCTTTGCCACTAGATTTTTTGGAAGATATCACATGCGGTTTTTCCACTGAACGAGAACTTGGAAGGGGTGCGTGTGGAGTCGTATACAAGGTATATGACCATTCCTCTTTCACTCCAATTTTCAACCAATGGCAACTGAAAGATAATAAATGGTTAACCTACGTGCTATGAAGGGGGTTCTCCGGAGCGGCAAAGCTATTGCTGTAAAGAAGATTTTTGATACACATCTGCTGGGCAATGATAATCAAGTCACGAATGAGATCCTTTGTCTCACGGAGGTCAGGAACCAAAATGTCGTACAACTTGTAGGTTACTGTCTCGAAACCAAGTCGGAAGTGATGGAATATAGTGGGAAACATGTTGTGGCTCAAAGACGTGCATGTTTGCTTTGCTTTGAATTTCTTTGTAATGGAAGCCTTGACAAGCATCTATCTGGTATGTTGAAATACAATGCTGAGATCTTCTATCTTTTTCTTTTCCTTTGCAAAATTTACCTGATTAGAAGTTTAGAACACACAAGCAAATGTGTCATTATATCAACAGCTACAGAGTGATAGATTCAATTATAGTTTCTCTGTTTGTTGATCTATTTCTACAGATGAGACCTCGGGCCTTGATTGGGACGAGAGGTATAAGATAATTACGGGAGTAAGCAGAGGTTTGCATTATCTTCATGATAAACGTCGTATTGCTCATCGGGACCTTAAACCTCAAAATATACTGATGGATGACACGATGATGCCAAAAATTGCGGATTTTGATTTGTCAAGGCTTTTGAGTCAAGAAAAATCCAGAACTGTCACTGCAGAGCTTCAAGGAACGCCGTAAGCTATGCCTCTTGCTGAAGCTTCATTTTTTTACTATTTCCTACCGCTGATTATGCTAAATTCTTCTGCAGTGGATATATGGCACCAGAATGCATAGAACAGCGATATATCTCCTTTAAGGCAGATATATTCAGTTTGGGTGTCATTATCACAGAGATAATCACAGGTCGCAGGGACTATCCCAATATCAGCGAGGCAACTGAAACATCTCTCAAGCACTATACAGACAAAGTAAGATCAGTATTATTGCATGCTGTAATTTTCTACCTTACTTATGCAAATGTCTTTTTTCTGATAAATTACTTGTCAAATGTTTAGGTGGTTGGAAGTTGGAGGAACAGACTTATAGAAATAACACCCATGCATATGTCACCAGAAATGTGTATCCAACAAGTGCAACAATGCATCTCTGTAGCCCTGAAGTGCCTGGAACCTGAGTCGAATAAAAGGCCTACTTCACTGGACATAGTTCAAAGTCTAAATGCTGTAGAACCAAAATGTACATCTCCTGGAAATCCCCTCAGTGTCGTTGAGAAGGTATGATCTCTCAATATGCACTGCACCTCTCCACACTTAATTTCATAAGACTGTCCAAATTAATATGCATGTCTGAACAAAATAACCACTCTCCATTTTTCTGATCTTAATTAGTGTCCTGTTATAGATGCAGTGCATTATCTATATCTGTTGTTAGAAATTAGCCTGCACAGCGACAAGTTATTCACTAATCTCCATGCGCGGAGGCATCAATTGGATTTACCCAGATGAACATGCAAAATCAATCACATATGACACCAGCGGCTTGATATTTGTGGACGAGGTCCAGTCAGGAGCCCCAGAGTGTCGATTGGCGCCCTCCAACTTGGGATTCCAGTTGGCTGGAGCGCCACTAAGTCGCGAGTGTCGTAAGCCAATTGGCTTGGCTTAACCTGTCTTTGAGTGCTGATAATAGGGTTGGTGAGGATATCTGGGGTTTATGCACTCGTCAATCATATTATTTTTCTATGACAAAAAAAAATGTGACATATTTGACTTCTTAACAGCAACATCGTATTTATACCTTTTACTAACATTGAAAATCTGACCACAAGATGTACTTCTCTAATGCTCAATACATCCACTGTTTGTCCAGGATTGGAGAAGCCGAAATCTTCAAAGTCAAGTAAATGTGAACATAATCAACATACCAAAGACCATCAGTGCCATTAATGGCCTGAATGAGTGCGCCACTTTGTTCCAGTGGGTTACATCGGCCATTTCATCTCCAAAACTTCAGCTGAATGAAATACAAAAGGAAAAACTTCATGGAGATGTAAGGCAGTTGCAGCGTGACCTTCAATGCCTTACTGATAGTCTACCAGCAATGTACAACCTCATTGATCGAGCAGAGTGGAGGATCCATGATCGTTATGTGGCTGAGCTCCTTTCAATACTCAAACATGCAGTGTATGATGCAGAAGACATTCTAGATGAGTTCAGATGGTACAAGACAAAGCTTTCAGTAGAGGGCGATGCAATCTCAGTGGAACCAGTCATTGACTTCTTTCACAGTGTCACTCAAGGCAGCTTCAACAAGGTGACTGATATCCAGAAGAGGCTCAATCATCTTGCTGGACAGCTCGAGAAAATGGGCTTACTTCAAGCAGTTCCACGGTTTGACAAATCATTTAGGCCCGAGACCACCTCTTTCCCTACTGAGGCAAAGATTTTTGGTCGTGATAAGGAAAAGAAGCAGCTGATCAGGTTGCTTGGTGTACCAACAAATAATAGCACGGATCCTTCCAGATGTAAGAGAACAAGAAGTGGAGTTCCAGTTTTGCCAATTGTTGGAATTGGGGGTGTTGGAAAAACTACCTTGGCTCAAGATATTTGCAATCATTCAAAAGTTAAACGTCACTTTGACCTGATAATTTGGATTTGTGTCTCAGATGATTTTGATGTCAAGAGATTAACTAAAGAAATCATAGAACAGTCTTGTGGGAAAGTGCCAAAAAATGATAATCTGAATTTTCTTCATGGTACTCTTGCAAATAGCCTGAACGCTAGAAGATTCTTACTTGTCCTTGATGATATGTGGAATGAAAATGAGCAGGATTGGAAGCACTTCTGTGCACCTTTCAGAAATGTACTTCAGGGAAGTATGGTTCTTGTCACCACTAGATCTCCAAAGGTTGCTGATGTAGCGCGTACGATGGATCCCTTTCCCATAGAGGGTTTGAAAGAAGATGTCTTTCGTGAGTTCTTTAAAGTCTGTGTGTTTGGATCTGATAGCTCCAATGATCCTGAGTTGGAACAGATTGGTGAGAAAATACTACCAAAGTTGAAAGGCTCTCCTTTAGCTGCAAAAACCCTTGGACGGCTGCTAGGAATGAGCCTTGACCTAGCACATTGGGATAGAATTCTCAAGAGTCAGCTATGGGAGCTTAGACAAGAGGATACTGATATTTTGCCAGCTCTTCGGTTGAGCTACATGTATTTACCATTCTATTTAAAGAGGTGCTTCTCATTCTGTGCTGTGTACCCAAAAGATTACAATTTCAGAAAGAAAGATTTAGCTGAAATTTGGGTGGCAGAAGGCTTAGTAGAACATCGACATACTGGTGATCAGTACTTTGAAGAACTTGCACATCTGTCATTTTTTCAGAAGTATCCACGCTCCCAAGAGAAATATGTAATACATGATTTAATTCATGATATGGCACAACTGGTGTCAAAGGACGAGTGCTTCATAGTGAAAGACACTAAGGATCTTCCGAAGATCCCTCAGAATGTCCGCCATCTGTGGGTGCTCAAAGGCGGAGATGTCCAGTGCTCTGACTTATTGAAGCATGACATGGCACAGCATAAAAAGTTGCGCACCATACTTTGTGACCTGTCTTTAAAGAGTAAAACTGGTAACACTATGATGGAGAAATGGTGCACTGAACTTTTGTGCATGCGTGTCATGGTCTGTTCTTCTATCTCTAAGTGGGGCTTACCAAGTAGTATTAGCAAAATGAAGCTGCTTCGGTACCTTAAAATCCTCGACTCTAGCCTTTGCAAGAGCCTTCCTTCAGAATTCTGTTGCCTCTATAACATGCAAATATTTTATGCTACGAAATGGAGCATTGATGACATTCCTAGCGGTTTTGTTAAGCTGATCAATCTTCAGAAATTTGAGTCAAAGAAATATCAATTTCATCATGAAGAAGGTGCAACTAACAAAGAGCCGAGAAGGCAATTCAAGTTCGTAAACCAGAATGGCGAATCTCCTCCACGTGGATTTCATGCACAAAACATGCCAGATATAACTTCACTTGAGCTTGTCTCTTGGGACAATGTCAACAGCATATCATCTTCTATGAAGTCAGAGCAAATCCATAGTCATCACAGCAATGATAGCACCTTCTCGTCCCTAACTGATGTTGTCATTGACTGTTGCCAAAACTTATCAAGCCTCGAACAATTTCTACAACCTGCTTCTATGCCTATCATCAAGAAAATAGAAATTTCAGATTGTGGAAGTTTAGAATCAGTACCAGCTGATAGGTTTGGAGATTTGCATTTCCTTGAAGTACTGAGTGTCTCCAGGTGTCCAAATATAAAATCACGACGCCTGTTTGCTCCATCCCTAAAGAAGCTGTATCTGGAAGACTCTGGGGATCTTGGATACAAGATTGAGTGTAGTTCTCTCACCATCTTGCATTTATCACGCAACCCTCTTGAATCCATCGAACTGCAAATGTGGAATCTTTCGTTACTGCAGGAGCTCGAGATCAGTTCTTGTTCTTCTCTGACAATCATTAAAGATTATGAGCTTTCCCTTGGCGGGGCCGGAAGCAGAATGGTAAGGTTCCCAAAACTCACTCACCTAGCCATTCAGGACTGCTATAAGCTTGAAACTATCGATGACCTCATATATCTCCCTGCCATTGAGAGTATTGAGATTGCATTCTGTGGCTTGCTGTCCCTACCATCTGATAGATTCAGAAGTTTTCCTCGTCTGAAGGATTTGAACATTGTACGGTGCGAAAACCTCAACTGGCATTGTGGAATGTCATTACCATCGTCCCTCCAAAAGCTCTGGTTACACAGTTGTGGGGATTTCTCTGCCTGGTTTCCCAGTTGCCTGGAGAACCTCACCTCCCTCGAGTCACTGAAGATTATTGACTGCGAATGCAGAGTGTCCATTCCTGGAGACCTGTGGAGCAGTAATCTCAAATCACTTAAGAGTTTGGAGTTTCTTTGTTGTTCAGGGCTTAAATCAATTGGTGGACCGGACACAATTGCACACATAAGAGATTTATATATTCACTATTGCCCAGACTTGAAGGAAATTGACCAGCCACTGAGGAAAGGCGCATCCTTCTAGATTGCGTGCATTGAGAAAGTGGGCTCACGCTCTTTTTCTATGGTATGTATGCCACTTGTTTGCAGTATAAATTATGGTTACAGTTATAGAACTATGTTAGGACACTTGTGAGTTTTACGATATGTCATGTTTTCATGGGTCAGATCATATATATGTCTTAGCCAGTTATTGTTACTCTTAAGCTACTAATTGTTTCTGAAAAGCATAGCAGTCCCACTATTACTTTCTGAGTAACTCGGTGGGTTAGTTCTTGAGTGTGCATACATTTTTCCGTTATACTAGCCAGAAGAATAATAGTCTTTTTTCTTTTCCCTGATCGTGTTGTCTTGTTGATGACACAGCAGGTGGAAATTAAAGATGGTTGAGATGGAGCAAATATGTGCAGTGCAGAGCTCGAAGACCCAACGAGAAACAACGAAACATATATCACTTCTCCCTTCCATGCAAGATGACACGAAAAACCATTCAGATATTGTGCTTTTAGCAACTCCGATCTTTTGTCATATGCCTAGTGTGTTATTCCTATCTTTTAGCAACTCCGATCCTGTTTTCCGTGCGAAATAAGTGGGGCAAAACACAAGATAATCTTATCCTCGGTTAAGCTCTTTTTTATGTCAATAATGTAACATAATGCACTGTATTACAATCATATTTATACGATTGCAACATGAGAGCGTTGCACGCTCCATTAGTTTTGTTGGATGTGTTTGGTTTTACTAATTTACTGGAGAGGGGCCAGAGCTAGAGTAGACTCTGAATCTCTGCTAGAATTTCCAGACCTATTTTAGAGGCCCGTCGAATGAGCACAAAGGTATCAAATAAGAGTAAAATCTACGCCAAGCCCCTAAAATTATCTGTAAGTGTTAAGTTCCAAAAGTCTCAAATGCATTTATGAGTCCCTAGAGTTTGTTCGGGTCTCATCTAGATCCAAACGGATATTTAACCAACCCGGTAGCTAACGTGGCATGCCGACTCAGGTCTTACGTGGATCTGACAGATGGGACCCATATGTCAGCAGCAAAGCTTAACCTTAGAAAATCATATCTTTTTCATACAACCTCGCATGAATTTGATTTTTACATGAAGACGGTAGCTCTCAATGAGATCTATAACTTTCTAGTTTTGACTTTTTGATAAAACTTTCTATAGTCTTCGGTGGTGAAAGTCATTGGTGATGGGACTGTTATCACCATGATATGGCTACGAGATTCATGTTACCATCCGACGGTGACGGATCATTAGTGATGGGAACGGTTATCACCGTGGCTATGAGGTTCTTGTTACCAACCGACGATGATGGGGCTTCCAAAAATCCTACAATCAGGCAAAAAAACATAATAAAAATAAAAAAATAATCCCAAGAAGCACCCGGTTTTAAGGACAAAACTAGATACACATCATATGTGAGCCCAGGAAGTCAAATCTCACATATAGCTACAAATAAGAGTAATATCAATGGACAATGCTTAAAAACATAACGTATTAGTATAAACAATATAACCTCAGAGTATACACAGCGGAAAGACAACTCCAATCTTCAGGCGAAGACTTCAAATCCACAGGGACAACTGACTGGTTGATCACAAGCCTAATTCCTCCAAACTCTAGCAATCTGGTACCCATCTGGGATTTTTCCAAAGATTTAAAAAGTAAAGCAAGCGTAAGTACATGTCGTACTCAACAAATATAACATGGGGTTCATGAGGCTCAAAAGGCTGACACTGATTAACTGCAATTAGCTTTTAATGGTCACAATTTTAGCAATTGGGTAACAACAAGTTTATCACAAGCCCATATAAACACATGATCAGGTAAACATGAATAATGAATAGCATAGACAGTAATCATTAGTGAGCATCTTCATCATCAGTATTATCAGTATTCATCATCTATTCCGTAAATGTTCCAAAGCCGCTCGTGACCATGAGCACGGCTGATATACCAGTTTTATACTCTGTAGAGGTTGTACACTTTCACTGTGAGTCGTGATTTACCCTTTCGCCTGATGTAGCTAATCTCTTGACCCACTTCCAAGGAAGGTCGGCAGGGTTCACTATGAAGCCTTTCAAAGGTTCGTCTAACAAGTTATGGCTATTAGATTCACTCGGCAAACAGATATAGGAACCCCCATGTCGAATGGCACAATTTCATCATGGCTATACACATAAGAGTAGAGGTTGTCGTATACCCGATTCATCAAGTCATTCTTACGCCAATAAAGGTAACCACTAACAAGCTAGCAAAGGTCCTTATACTGAGCTAAAGCCAGAGCCATATAGCCCTCACAGCTGTACTGTAGGTCCCAAATGATCACTTACAGATAAGTCCTTAGGGAGAGAAATCTAGAGCACCATAAAACAACCCAATGCTCTAGCCCCCTTGTTCCATGTTGCTAAAAACATCTTTTAGTGTTTATTGCATATACCATTAGTCAAGTTACAAGATGGTTGTATTTGAGCACTAGCATCATACTACCCAATGCAATAACCCATAAATATCAAGGTACAAGGTAACAAAGCACTAGAAAATCCTTAATGGCAGTCAAGGTACACATGCAGTATGAATTAAATGATTAAAGGTGAATAGGTAACAAGGATGGTCCCATGCTATATTTGTCTTAAAACACCGATCCTTCAGTAAGCTTTAATCTTCAACGTTCTTTTCTTCTTCTTCTTGATCACCACGTATATCTCACCAACTGGACGTAATCATAAAGCACCACACAAGCATCCATACAATCATTCACGAAGCAAACAATAGAACTAAATCAGAACAGTACACCAAACATAAAATCAAGATGTAAAGTTTGTAAAGCGAATCTACATCTCGCTACGAACACACAGACGCGAGAGACACGCTAATCGGAGCTATGGTGAAAAAGATACATCTACCGATAGATCTACTTTATACGTGGAAAAGAAAACTATAAGCTTCATTTATTTTAACTATACAAATTCAGATATATAAGATATTTTATAATATAAATAGAATTACATCAAATTTAGATTTGAATAATAAAACTAAAGTAAAACAAAACATATTTTATTTATAAAATCCAGTTGCATAATTATTAATCAAGATATGATTTAAGCTATGAAATTTTAGAAATAGTGACATGGTAAATATTGTTACTAACTCATAGATCTCGTAATGAATCTAACGCAACTTGAACGGATCAAAACGGAGCTAAAACACAGAAGATAAGAAATAAACAAGATTTCATTTATTAAAATAATAGATTAAATCTAACCTCGAATTTTAAAAATTGAAAACATGTCTAACAGTAGTATAAACATGTAGATTATGGAATTACGAACCTAACGCAAGTTGAACAGGTCAAATCGAAGTTAAAACGGAGAAGTTATGGCCTAAAGAAAACTAGTGGCAAAACTGTAAATAGGCGAAAACGTATTTTCAATCTAACCAAAACAAAATACGCTTTCAGAAGAAGAAAATGAAATCTATTAAGACGCTAGGGACTGCGGGTTCTATAATTAAAAACCCAAGGGACCTTTTTGCAAAACAGCCAGGCCGAACCGGTATCATTGAATACCGGCCTTTGGATCCCGATCCAACGAGCCAGAAAGGATCAGGCGGGGAAGAAGACAGCGGCGGTCGGTCAGAATAGAACAGGCGCGGCGGTGCCATGGCCGGAATGGCAAGAGCTCGCCGGAGACGAGGGTTTAGGGCCTACGGTGCTCGGTTATTCGAACAAGAAGGTCCGGGAGAGAGAGGGGGCGACGACGGGCTCACCTAGGGTCACCTCGGCGACGGAGAAGGAGCAAGGCGGGCGCGGGACTTGACGAGGTGGCGGCTCTCGCGACAGTGCTAGGGCTGGCTACCTCGGCTCGAGCAGGGGAGGAGCTTGCTATCGGGTTGGAGGCGGCGTAGGCTCGGGCGGCATTTAAAGGGGCGCGAGGACTTGGGCGGCACGGCACCGAGGCGTGGCGGGGTCGGACACGGGTGGCGTTGGCGCGGTGGTCTTCGGCTCGGTTACGTAACAGAGGTAGAAGAACGCCTGACGGCTGGGGCAGGCGCGTCAGCGGGGTGGAGGGAGAAGGGACTCGTGGCACGGCGCGACCTGGGCCGAGCGGAGCTGGGCCGTGCGGAGCTGCGCAGGAGATGGGCCAGCACGGGTGAAAGCAAAGCCGTGCGGGACGAGAAGCGCGGGGCACAGACCCAAGCGGGAAGGGAAGGTCGGCCCGCGAGGAGAAGATGCTGGGCCGTGGGAAGAAACGGGCCACGGCGCGGAAGCAAGCCTACGGGCCGTAAGCGAAAGGGAGGAAATTTTCCTTTTTTATTTTCAAAACCAACTCAATGTAAACCATATCAAATTTGAATAGGATTTCAAAAACACTTCTCAATTCAAACATAAACGAGAAATTTAGGTAAGTTTCCAAAAATAAATTTTCACAACTTTTTAAATCCTTTTATTTTCAAATTTTCTTTTCCTTTATTTTCTTTTACTTCAAAGCCATTTTTAATTTCATTTGCAAAAATAATTTAAATCATTTTAAATTTTCAATCAAAATCACTCAACTAAATAAATCAAATGCAAGGGCATGTATGCTCAAACATGTTGCTACCTTATGATGAATTTTAATTTAATGAATTTTTTTTATTTTCCTATATTTCATGAGCACAATATTAAGAAATAATTCATTTTAAACCTATTTTCAAAAGAGGCAAATTTTAGGGTGTTACAAAGCCCTACTAGCAAAAAAAAGTACTATAAAGGCGCCTGGAATGCCTCTAGCGGCCTCTGGCATTCCACCGCTATAAATCAAAGATAGCGAATTTGCACACCAAAAATAGCAAAATTATTTTAAAACTGTGAGACCTCACAAATCATTTTTTCTGGTGAAGCGCGGCCAAGGGGGCTCAAACCCGTGACCTCGCGTCTCGCACGTATCTTCTCTAGACCTCTAACCACTTCACTCACAATTGACTTGTGTCCGTATTAGATATTCGTCCTCCTTTGTTTATCTTCATCCGATTTTGAATGAGTATCTGGGACCCTAAACGAATTTAATTAAAAAGTTGTCATCTACAAAGTTATATAACTTTTCTAGATCTACAATTTTGGTTTTGGTTGTGTCTCTATCTATGGCCAATAGAAAAATTTAAATGTCAAATGTGAGAAATTCAAACGTAGTTTTTCTTACATAGATGATTTCAAATGAAAAATATCAATTATCACTACTTTAGAAATAATTTTCAGCAACGGGGGCTATTTTCTCGGAGCTACTAGATCGAGGTAAATGTTTTTCTTGGCATCTCTGTACATGGTAGTTGCGCCTTCTATTATACTCCCTTCATTTAAAAAAATATAATTTTAACTCAGGACTAAGTTAAAGTATCTTAAGTTTGACTAACTATCTACACCTAATAATAATAAAGAGCCAAGATTTTATCCTACTTTTTTGTCCACCTCCTCTTAACTAGGGGATAGTTTAGTACAACTCGCATCAAGCGATGATTGATATGGAGTCGGATTTCAAGATGTATTGGGTCATGCTCTGTGTATCTAATATGTGACCTGGATTCATGAGTCGTGCTCATAACAGTTAGAACAACTCGCGTTTAGCGAAGATACAGAGTCCGATTCTAATATATGTTGGATTTCGCTGCAACGCACGTACACATTTACTAGTAAAAATACCAATAATTTTGACATCAAATAGGTATCATTAAATTTGGCATGAGATATTTTCATACTATATTCATTTGGTGTTATAAATATTAATATGTTTACCTATAAATTTGACTAACTTTTTGGATACATTAACCAAAAATGGACAAAGAATTGCATTTTTTTTTAAATGCACAAAGGTAGTATATGAGACATAGGGCTCGAGGTATGAACATATAGGCTGAATTAATATGGACCTACATATATTAGTTATTAAGTGATCTTTTTATCTATAGATCATTGTATCAAGTATGCTAAATCCCGCGAACTGATCATAGATCAGTTGGTTAGGTTTTTTTTTTTTGGAACCTGCCCACTCGGGTTCTAAGTCCTCGACTTGGCATAGATACTCGCATACGTGTGTTCATAGGGATGAGTGTGCGTGCGTATTGTGTGCATCTGCGTTGTACTGTGTAATTCTCAAAAAAAATATGCTAAATCCTGAATTTTCTAGAACTAAATAGTGTATATGAATTGAGTGGTCGTTTCTTCGTTGTAATGCATGGGCTTTAATCACTCTGTTCGCTTGAACTACTTTTCAGCTAATGAACAGTATTTTCTCTCACAATAAATTAGCATAAGTATCAGCATAAACTAAATTTCAGTGCGCTCAGTGACAACAGAGGTGTTTAACTCTGTGGCATATAATTTTCCAAACATTTGCCAGACATGGGTGCGCTCAGTGACAAAGTGGACCATGACCCGATCATTTTTTTTTTTTGTTTTGCCAACTGAATCCATCTCTTGAACTGACTGATCTGTGGGCCCAAAAAAACAGAGGGCACACTATCGCTCTCTGTCTCACCTATCGCTAGCCCCATTGCCTGAGAAGCTCTAAAAATTCAGGCCCGTGTGATATAGGAAATGTGAAAAACAAACAATGAAATTCACTAAACAAATGATTGGTTTTGCTATATTTATGCCTTGATTGGGATCCTTTTTTTTTTCTTTTTGTGTGTGTGAAAAAATCATACTCTACGTTGCTTTCAAAGCATGAATGCACATAAGTTGAAGTTAAACTTAACTGTCAACCGAACCTGAATCCTTGGAAAATTCTTAAAAATCAGGGTTAATTATAGGAAATGTGGAAAAAATAAACAACTAAACAACAATGAAATTCACTGAATAAACGATTCATTTTATTTTATATATGCCTTGATTGAAATCTTTCTGAGATAATTTATGTGAAAAATTCGTACTCTGTTGCTTTGAAAGCATGAATGCACATCAAGTGAAGTGTTTTATCATAACAAATTTTCTGAGATGACAGCTCCAGCAAGAACAAGTGCTCTGTTTCTTGCAACAGTAACAAGCTGGCGAAACAGGGGATTCTGCTCTGGAGCCGAGCTAGCCGGGGGTCCGTCGGCCTTCCCGGCGGCGCCGAAGAGAGCGGGGACCCCGGATCTCGCTGTCCGGTAAAACATACTAGGCTGCTAGTAGCTCGTAGCAGTTGAGGACTAGTTTTCCTATGGCGGTAGATCCGTCCGGTCCAGTCCAGTCTGGGATCCCTCGCCATCCGACCTGCCGGTGACGCGTTTCTCGGCGTGCTTTACGGCGCGGAAGCACCCTACGGCATGGACGCGGTGTGGGTTCTGTACCTCCAAGGCGGTCCTGGACTGGAGACGACCGCGGCGGCGACGCCGTCCGTAGGTGCCGTCAGATGCGGCGTCAACATCACTCTTGGTTGGAGGTTTGTTTATTTCTCTTCCTATTTGCGAATGGGGTGGAGATTTGGTTATCCCCTTTGATGATGAGTAAAAAATGGTTTCTGCTTCTGCATCATTTCTAGTGGGCAATGGGATCCAATCCAATGCTCGCAAAGTTGACAGTAGCGACGTCAGATCAGGGCAAGGTGGCAAGTTCCTTTATCTAGCCTGAAAGTAAAACTAATTCAATGGAAATTAAAGGATACACGGAAGACCGCACCGCGTTTCCAGGAAGCTTTACATAAACACCCTGTTCGCCTCGGCTGGATTGGCTTATAAGCCACGAACAATATTTTTCTCTCACACTAAACCAGCTAAATGGCTTATATGCCAAACCAGCCCAAACGAACAGGGCAAAAGCCTCCTGATAGAGTTCAGGTACAAAATGATCCACTAGCCACGAAGCCTCTCTGTTGTCCTCTTCTTTCGGCCAGTGCCAGTTCCAGGATTTTAAGGGCCCTCTGACGATCTCGTCGTAACGGCTCCTCTTGATCATGTATAAAATCTTATAATATATAGGTATTAATTTTACTTGCAAAACAAAAGCAAATTCAATAACATATTTTTAATTTAACATGTCCGATAATTATCGAGAAACAATGTAGATTAAGCAATATATTTGTAGATGTATGATAATTATCGAGGAACAATGTAGATTAAAAAAGCAATATATTCATTTTCTTTTTCTCACCCATGACAAATATTTCTTAGGTAATATTCTAAAATTCTAACACCTAAATTAGAAGAAAAATATGACTATATAGGTACAAAGTACTAGAAGTCTGGAATACTATACAAATAATTAATTTGCATTGAAAATAAAAAGGAAAAATACCTTGGGCCTAAACAACTGATCGGTGATCGCAATTCGTAAGAAGCCAGGAATCAAGATGTCGTCGTCTTGAGCCCGGCCTGGTCGCCGTCCTCGTACGCCGTGTCCGTGTCTCCGGTAGTCTAGCTCTTCGCGGCGGCGTGGCTCGCCAGCTCCGCGTGTGTAAAGCGCACGTCGTGAACTCACGATCAGAGTGTATTGTGTGTAGCGTGACTCCTCGCCTCCTCTCTACCCGAGGGGCGTGGAAAAAGGAAACCAGGAAAGAAATATGGATATTGTCTTTTTGGTCGCCTGACCAGTTCTATGTCTCTCTTCTTATTAGTTTACTAATGTCTAATAAATTATAGGACATGAGGGTTTATATACCTAGACTTCGATCTCTTCTCCGCTTAGCCCTCGGCCATCCCACCTCGTGCCACCCTGCCACGTCCGGCACTGCTTTGGGCTTGTACCTTTTGTAAGCATCATGCTTGGCAGGTCACAGGGAATCTTTTAGCAGGACCATTGAAATAAAGAAACATATCCATCACTGCAATCGAGGCTGTAAACCGACAACTGTCGGTTCGGCCTTTTTCACTCTCTTTACTAGCTACTATGGCTCCGTTCGGCTGGTGAAGTTGCTGGCTGAAACCGGCTGGAGCTGATAGTCGGCACAATGCTCAAACCAGCCAACAACACCGCAATCAGCCGGCAACCAGCAAGCAACAGCATTCAAAACAAATAGCTCCATATCCTCATTAACTGCAGTTCGAATTCAAATTCAAACACCTCAATCCAAAAGACCGTTTGTGCTACTTAACAATGAAACAGCTCAGTACAACACCACATAATTTCGCCCAAACTGCATTAGCTCTTGAACTACAATAGCTTAACAATGAAATAGCTGTTGTACACTCTACTAACACCAGATTTACTAAACATGCATCAAGCTGAATATGATCTGGAACGACGACAGCTTTCACATACAAGCTGAAACAAAAACAAGTTTCCTAAACCTGCAACAAGCTGATCAGCTCTTAAACGACATCAGCTTTCAGCTACAAGCTGCAACCAAAAGAAATCCTAAACATGCATCAAGCTTCCAGAGATGCCAGAGAGGAAAACTTGTTCAATCGCAGCAGCAACGAATGCACCCACCAGCTTTCATCTGGACAAAGACGTCAAGCGAAGGAAATGAGCAACATAAGAATACATCAGTACATTGGTAGCATGTACAGTTCAAGTTAACAATTGTTAGGCTGCAACCATGTTACACAAGAGAGGTGTGCTCTCGTGCTAAAGCAAAGTAAAATATAGCTAAGAATGGTGCAGTGCATGTAAATTCCATAGTTTTATTTAGACAACAACAAGCAATGTCCAACCAAATCTCATGTATGTGGATGCCCAACTAGTACAGATATTGACCAAGAAGAACGTGTCGGCAACAGAGCAGAAATGAAAGTGTTGGTAATGCTAAAAAAACTGCACATGGTTTAAGTGTGTGTAGTGTGCATCATGACTCATCCATCCAGTTGTCATATTACAAACAAGAGTATGGAAGCATAGATATTGGACAACGATTTTCTTACTAATACCTGAAGCAACAAAAAGAAGTGGCCCTGATGCACCATGTAGGCAGTTACTTCACCTGCATGTGAACATATCCTCATTAGACCCAAACTAGGCAGCCAGGATGAAAATTGCATGACTTATGTTATACCACCCACAAAACGATATTGTTACACTTACGTTGTCTTCCTAATGAGTGGCAGTCCATATGTTATCCACTCGCGGACATGTTCCATGTCATTAGGATCTCCCAACGCCATAGCTGCCACTTGACCCAAAGGGCCAAGGTCTGGCACCTGCCTCACCCGCACTTGTTGATTCTGACCCTCTAGCTCATGCACATAGTTGTGCAGTCCACAAAGCGCAATAATTATGTGGGTCTGCTTGGTCCCCGGATAGTGCGGTATGCCTTTCAACATGTGCCACTTTGCTTTCGCTGCCCCAAATGTCCTCTCTATGACATTTCACAGCTTGAAATGATGCCGGTTGAACAGCTCCTACGCATCTATTGCCCCCTTGTCTGGAACTCCTTTACCCAATACCTCTTATTTGGATAAGGCGTCAGATACCCGGGGCGAAGTGCGTAACCGGAGTCCACCAAGTAATAGCGGCCTGCAATAATTTCACAGCAACCAAACAGTTAAATACAATTAGCTACAGCCTTATACAACCAATTTTATCTAAGTTCAACTAACCTGACGGTGGATGTGGGAAAGAGGCATCGACTTCTGCCTTTCTTTTGACCCGCATATCATGTGTAGAACCCTCCGCCCCTGCCCCAATATATGTGAACCTCATGTCGAAGTCACAGACCGCAATCACATTTTGGGTTGGCCTTCCTTTCCTATTAATGTGGTCATCACGGACTCCTTGATCAACTATGACATCTATATGAGTGCCATCCATGGCGCCTATGCATCCATAAAAAATGGCGAGTACTCCACCAATTCAGCAGGCACTACTGCATAACTAGTGTCCCTAGGCCTAATTATGTCATTTGCAAATCCAGTCATGGCTGCTAGAACATGGGCAAATACCTTGCTACATGTCCCCAACCCCCTCCTAAATCTCTCATGCATTTGTCTCTGGCATTGGTTTGTACCACATGCCCATAGAAACATAGCTAAAGCTTCAATTGATTCAAGCTCCCTACTGCCTTTTAAGCCATAGCCATCACGTAGTATGCTATGCAACCTAACCAAATTTTCAGTCCGCATTCAGCAATTTTCATAGCACCTACCAGCATCTGACAACAGATTCTCTACCCACTGTCTTCCGGTAGGCTCAGGCAGTGGGACATAAGGGTTACCTTGTGTTGGTACCTGTAGCATGTCCCAGACTGCAATGCCTGCAGCCATAGCTACAGTAACCACCTTGTTGAAGCTCATCTCACTTGAATTCTGACTTTCCTCATCGCTGTTGTCCATGCCCCTAAATGCTGCCAAGCAAAAGTATAAACCATCGTTGGTAAGCACATTTACAACCTAATGAAGTAAATTACGACAATAGCAAATTACGACAAGAAAATCTAAATAAAGAAGTATAACAAAATAAATAATTGATAATCACTTACATACTGCTAATTGAGTAAGCCCGGGAAGATCAAGTAAGACTTAGATTCACAACTGAAAGAATGTAAAATTGTCAGACAAAACAAATAATTACGTTATGGCTGTCCAACTTACGACATAGTCGACAAGCTAAACGAAAACCAAAAATCCTTTGCAACACACAACAATCTCTACAAAGCGACCAGTTGACATGTGATAATGCAACAACAACAATATACCCTGCTAGCGTTTGCATCTTACCTTGTGGAGAAAATATGCTTAAATGGATTAGGACAGACGATATTTGCTTTGAACGGACTGTTTCTCTGTCAGTTTCATCAGCTATCTCCTTCCTCACACCAGCTGCAACAATACAACTATAATTAGCTACCAAGTACCATTTGGATAAACTGAATTTACAGTTTAAAAATTAGTATAGTTTAGCATTGAAGACCATCAGTGACAATATAATTTGATATAATCATATCCGATCAGTCATGAATCATGCAGCACCAAAGTAAAAGGAGCAGATGAATTACCAAAATCTGTAAATCTCTTTCTTGGAAGGTGCATAAACTCAGCAGATTCCCTGTCACCATTAATTCTGTGGAGCAGCAGCACCAGCGGCCGTCGGGTTACAATGCCTACAGATACCATTCCAACCACAATACTAACATATCAGAACACCTAAACTAGAAGATAGCACTGGACTTCACCTATTCTTACTCATAGAACTATAACTGCATATGAGATGTTATCAAACTAGAACTGCACATGAGATGTTATCAAACTAGAACTGTATTACACTAAAACTAGAAAAGGCATACACACCTTCAAGCTTGTCGATTACTGATGACCTCTGCAACCAGTCCCTGATGTGCCTGCAACAGAAGTACCCCATGGTGATGTGTTAAAACATAGATCACTTTAAAGCATGTGTTAACAATGAAATAATTTATAGTTACAACAACCAAGTCATGACTGGCAGCTGAAACTAAAACATCGCATCATACAACTGATAACAAGTTCTGGAAAAAAATAAAATACATGGTTTTTGGGCAAAGTCCCCGTTACAAGACATGAAACCTCAACACATCTAGGACAACAATGAATGTAAAGGATACAAGTCGACACTCAAATGCCACCATTGCTTCACTCCAAGATCAACATCCCAGCTGCTGAACTACTTTTTGGTTTTGTTCATTTGATATGTCAGCCACGCCAAACGTTCTTCGGATGTCAGCAGATTCTTGAACACCCGCCGGGGCACTGAGTTATTGAGCAAATCCGTTGCCAAGAAGAACATGTCTGAAGTGGCTGGCACACCATCATCTCGTAAAAGTTGCATTACTTCGTCTACCTCCACCTGTTCACGGGTCCGCTCTCTATCCCTTGATGCGCTCTTTGCAGCAATGCTCTCAGACAATCGGGCAATGTAGTCCCCCACATAGTAATTCTTCTTCTTATCTGGGCTGTTGACAACATGATCCCTGTTGTCCCTCTTCGAACCAGACTGGTAGCTGGATGGGCCGTTTAAGTCTAGCCGACGCACAGCAGCAGGAGGCGTTGACTCCCGAATACCACCAGCGGATACGAAGCAGCCCGTGTTCCGGTTGCGGTCACCAAACAGTGCCTCCAATTGGTCCAGGAAGAGAGGTTGCCTACCACGGAGGACCTCAGGATGACTACCATCCTAAAAAACACAAGAGGAGCACATAATGTTAAACAATGTAACCTATGTAATCGGAACTGTTATCAAGATCACGCACTGAGTTCATGGGCTGTGAACCTTCTTGAGTTTCCCAGTACTCATTGTCAGCATCAATGGCGCCCGTACGTGGGTTCCTCCCAAGGCCAGTGGCTGTGAGCCCATCTTTCCATGTCTGGTAGGCTTTTTTAAGTATCCTAGCCTATTATTGCATTGTCTCTTATCAAATTGGGGGAAATACGTGTAAATGTTGTGCCAGCCAGCAGTGGTGAGACCCTGCTGAGTGAAGTTACACTTTTCCTTCTCTTGAAGACAAAGGTCCAGCAGCAGTTTGGTTTCATCCACGGTCCAAGTTGCACGCTTTGGAGGCATCTATTGGAACGTGGAAGGGCTATTGTCGTTTGTGGCTGGACATACTAATGGTACCGAAAAAACCTAAAGGATTGAAACAGAATAACTAAAATACGATGCAATGGTCACAATAGTGTACTTGCCTTGATTTCTCGCTTCAGGCGCTTGGAACGCAAGTTGTACCGGGGGGATTCCGGCGTGGAGCAGGAAGCTATTGAGGATGGTGCCAGTATATATACTTTGAAATAACACACCCACATGATAAACATGTTCCCATGTCAGAGCTAAATGCTTACCAAAGTACTCCCATGCTAATGTATCTTTTCCGAATTGGAACTGTATGTATTCTGTACTAACAACAGATTGTTCAAGTAACAAAAGAAGTAACCGAATTACTGTGACTATAACAAAAGAAGTAAGCACATCAGTAGTACTGAACAGCTGCTGAATAGCTCAAATGACGCATACAGGCTACCATTTCCACTGGTGAAACCCTTTGAATGCAACGGTTGCTTGGATGTATACAACTCTGTGCATTTGAATCATCGAGCCAACATGTGTTGGTAAACTATAGGCTCAAACAGTGCATTGATTTCCTAGTGAAACTGAGTCAAAGGCACATCTACATATTGCTTAATGACTAAGTGCATAAGCAGGAGTATGAGGACACAGATGTACAACTCACCCATCATTGCTTTACATGACCAACCAGGGGAGGCAAGTGTAAATGGAAACATAAAAAAGGGAGTTTATTCTAACCCTCAATGGCATGGATGTGCAAGGCCAATGTGTCCCTAATAATCCCTCTCTACTTAGGCATTCACACCCCGGAGAAGAAAGCTTGCAACCCTAACCCAGCGGATCTGATAGCGGCATGCAAAAGACACGAAAGCAGTAGAGGGATTGTCGGTGCGGGACCCACGGAGTACCCCGCAAGGAAGGGAGAAGAACTAGCCTAACTAGGATTCTTCCCCTGTAATCTTAGTATTAGTATTATTCTGTAATCCTACTAGGAACTCTCATTATAAACCGACTAGGACTCTGGCCTCCTGACTATATAAAGGAGGGCAGGGCTCCTTGAATCGGGAGATCAGACAACAATTGTACAACACAACACTTGACAATCAATCCAACGCAAAGGCTAACGCCGACTGGACGTAGGGCTATTACTCGATCACGGATCGAGGGTCCGAACCAGGATAAATTGACTATCTCTTGCGTTAACCGTCGAGTTCTGCATACACTGAAGCCCGAACAATACTGCCCCGGGTACTCCCGTGGCAGGCTATCGGTGGTCAAACATCGACAGTGGGATGGCGGAACCTGAATATTGTAGGGACGGCAGAAGCAGGAGGAGGCGGATCCGGTGCCATGGAAGGCGGATCTCCCGCCAGCGGCGACGAATCGGCTGGATCTGGTTCGCTAGACGGCTACGGCTCGGAGAAGGCGCCGCCGAACTAGAACCAGCAAGACGGGCCATGTGGATGTCGCCTTCGTTCTCTGGAAACAGGGATGGGAGGGGTGTACGATGGACGGCGTCCGACGGCAACGAGGGACCAGCGGCGTGGGCGAAGGCGAGAAGGGCGAGTGAGTGAGGAGCGTGGCAGCTGGGAGCTCTGGAAACCTAAGCGCGCGACCGAATGAGATGGGAGAGAGACTGGGATGGCGGCAGCTGAATACTCTAGACCAGCCAAACGGCTGCTCCGCGCCTGGGTCACAATGCTCAAACTAGCTCCAGCCGGTTCAGCCGCATACTCGACCAGCCGAACGAGGCCTATCTGGATTTTCTCCCAACAAGCCACGAACAGATGAGCGTGTGCTAGCTCCTCTCTCATCTCTTCAGTGCAAAGGATCGTTTCGGTGCAAAGGCAAAGCTGCAGGCTGCAGCAGCGTTTGGCCCGCGGCGACCTGCGTCGTGCGTCACGCAATGCCAGCCAGCTCTGCAGAGGCAGGCAGGTGGTACCACACGGCCACGCGTCGCAGAGGATCGGAGGGTGTCAGTCAGTTCAGGTCGCCCCCAAACACAGCAGCGCAGGAGCATGACCGGATGAGGGGGATAGTGGATAAGCACGGGCCTACCAATCTATCGGCTCCTCGCCCGCCGGCCCGGCTGTCCCCCTCCGGCTTATCGATTCGTGATCGTGGTCCTTGCTTATTTTTAATCATCATCGTCATCGTCACAGCAGCTCGTCTCTTTTGCGCTGGGCTCGAGTTTCTTCAAATCGGATTTCTGTTGGGTTACCGTTTTGCCCCTTCCTTCCCCTTCGAGCCAGGGAGGGCCTAGTCCTCCTGGCTTCTTCGTCCCCTCGCTCTTGAAGTTACCATCATCGATTGTCCTTTCCCTCATCTCTCACTTGCTTTAATTAGCTTTGCGTGGTCGACCGTGCCATTTGGTAATCTTTGGACGAGTTAGGGCACTCCCAATATTTCACGGTCATCTAAGCATTTTACTGATGTGATAAGATAGTTATTGAAGAGAGAGCAAAAATCATAGAAATCAAGTTTAAGTTAGAAACCATGTATACACAAGAACCAAGACATAAAGGGATGTGATTGGTAGAGAATTAAGAGAGAATGTACGTGATTTGATAAAAAAAATATTATGTAGAAACTATCCATTGGAATTATAATTTCTATATGAGTGTCTATAGAAATTAATAGGTGTAGAAACTAAGCATTGGGACTTCCCTCGGAATCATCAATAACTTTACATATCTACCATAATAAACCTTACTCCCGTATACCAAAACGCGCATCTCCAGGAGCCACGTCGCCTTTCGTTGTGCATGCGTTTTTCCCCTTCCTTTCCCACCGTTCATTGCCCCTTTTGTAAGCATCGTGCTTGGCAGGTCACAGGGAATCTTCTAGCAGGACCATTGAAATAAAGAAACATATCCATCACTGCAATCGATGTAAACCGACAACTGTGGGTTCGGCCTTTTTCACTCTCTCTTTACTAGCTACTATCTGGATTTTCTCCCAACAAGCCACGCACAGATGAGCGTGTGCTAGCTCCTCTCTCATCTCTTTCTCTTCTCTCTCGCTGCAGCTTTTTGTAAGAAGCAGATGCATGGAAGCTCACAGGAAGCGTTGATGCAGAACCATTGAAGTAACATGTAGATCCCCGTCGATCGAGCCTGAAAGTTGAGAACTCTCTTGCTTTGGCATTTCCACTTTCCTTTCGTCTTTACTAGTTATCTGATTTTTTTTTCTCCCAACAAACCACATCCAGGTGAGGTGAGCGTGCCCTCGATCCTGGTAGCGAGCCATACTAAATAATATCTGCTACTCGTCTCCAACACAGATCACAGGCAACACTTGGTTGACATCATCACGCACATAAAAAGGTAATCATATACGGAGTACTAAGACGTAACCCAATAAGCATCAGTCATACATCCAGTCGTGTTGTATTTGTTTACTATTTTACAGTTGTTATTACTTTGTTTTTCTGTTAAAGGTCGCCAAGTATGCTCTGCTTTAACCATTGCACTGCCCTGGTTGTTATTAATTTGTAGATGGGGTAGTTTGGATTGCTGAGGCATACTGCTCTGGTTACCTAATCATTAGCAAAAAAATTTCTTGGGAGAGGATGGGAATGTATTCATCCCCTGCTCACTACCGGACTCAGTGGCAGCGGCACTCCGCAAAGCCCAATTTGCACTCGGCAAAGGCTTTGCCGAGTGCTACACTCGGCAAAGACCACTCGGCAAAAAATGGGCTGGCAAAGGCGTCTTTGTCGAGTGTCTTTTGTCGGGCATTCGGCAAAGCCTGGAACCGAAAAAAAACCCCAAAAAAATAGGAATTTTTACCCGAAAAAAATGGAATTTTTTTTAATCGGTGGAGGCCACAACCGGCCAGCATCCGCCCATCTCCGACATTTTTCGCGTAAAATTCACGGCTACGAGGCCGGCGGGATTCGAACCGGTGACCTCTCCCTCGCGCGTCCCCTCCTCTAACCACTGCACCACACTGCCACCTATGTCTATATTCCGTTTTGGTTCCCCACATATTATACTAAACCGAGTGTAAATTGTTTGTTTGAGGCCCTAAACGAATTCAAATAAAAAAGTTGTAAACTACAAAGTTTCATAACTTTTCGAGATCTACACTTTTAGTTTAGGAAGTTTTTCCATCCGAGGTCGTTTACAAAATTTGAATTTCAAAATTTTGAAATTCAAACGCAGTTTTGTATGACAAGATGATTTCAAATCAAAAAGTTGCCAACTACAATGTTTCATAACTTTTCGAGATCTATAGAGTTTATTTTGGTTGTTTTTCCATCCGAGGTCGTTTGAAAAGTTTAAATTTTAAATTTTTGAAATTCAAACACAGTTTTGCATGACAAAGATGATTTCAAATCAAAAAGTTGTCCATTACAAAGTTTCATAACTTTTCAAGATTTACAAAGTTTATTTTGGTTGTTTGGTCATTTGTTCATCCAACATGGTCGTTCTAACATTGTTCACAAATCTTATATATCTCTCATCCAACATGGTCGTTCTAACATTGTTCTAACATTGTTAGATTTGTGAACAAATTTACTTTCACTTTGTCATATGAAGAAAAGACCAAAATAAACATTGTACATCTTGATGAGTTATACAACTTTGTAGTTGAAAACTTTTTCATTTGAATTAATTTACTGCTTCAAAATGTGCTTTGAAATTTTCTTTGTCGAGTGTAAAAAAAAACACTCGGCAAAGAGCTTCTTTGCCGAGTGTAAAAAAAAACACTCGGCAAAGAAGCTTCTTTGCCGAGTGTCAAAAAAAAACACTCGGCAAAGAGCTTATTTGCCGAGTGTTTTTTTTCCGCACTCGGCAAAGAAGCTCTTTGCCGAGTGCCCGAAAAAAAACACTCGGCAATCCACTTGGCACTCGGCAAAGAGCCGGTCTCCGGTGGTGGCTGTCTTCTGGCAATCCCCTTTGTTGAAGCAGATCCTACCTGTGACCTATCCCGTCTTCATATTTTCTGTCTATACATCTCAATAAGGGGTCAGTCCATCTCTCCTAAAATTTTATTTCCATTTTTTTTCACTAGCAAGCAATGCCTCAGATGCTTGCTCTTGCCTTTTTCATGGTTGCTCACTTGCTCTGTTTTCATCCTATGGTGGAGTTTAGAACTCTTATCAATAATCATTATAAATCTGGATACTGCATATACTTTATATATTTTTTTCTGGTATCTGAGTGAATTTTTTTTTGTAATATATTACTGTTACATTTATACATTGAATTATTTTTAGTATCAAATGTGATTTATCTAGAAGTTGTCATTTTTACTCGACAAGAATTATTTGTTTATTCCATCATTCGTTTTGATATGCTTATATTGATTCATACAAAACAGCTCGTATCAATTTGCTAGCCCACAATAGCGCTGGTTTCTTGTTCTCCTGTATGCATTTGTGAGAAATTGTTTTTCAAGTTGGAGCACCCACATTTGTTTTTCCTATAAAAGTGCTCAAGTAATCAGGAATGGGTAGTGGAGCTACTAAACGTGAAATATTGGAGAAAAAAATGGAGAAAAGGCTGCAGGATCCAAAAACAGAACCATTAATATCTTTGCCACTAGATTTTTTGGAAGACATCACATGCGGTTTTTCCACTAAACGAGTACTTGGCACTGGTGGGTGCGGAGTCGTATACAAGGTATGTCCATTCTTCTCTCACTCCAATTTCAACCGATGGTAACAGAAAGATAATGAATTGTTTACCTACATCCTATGAAGGGAGTTCTCCGGAGTGGCAAAACTATTGCTGTAAAGAACATTTTTGATAAACATCTGCTGGACAATGATAACCGATTCGAGAATGAGATCATTTGTCTTACGGAGGTCAGGCACCAAAATATCGTACAACTTGTAGGTTACTGTCTCGAAACCAAGTCGGAAGTGATGGAATATAGTGGGAAACATGTTGTGGCTCAAAGACGTGCATGTTTGCTTTGCTTTGAATTTCTTTGTAATGGAAGCCTTGACAAGCATCTATCTGGTATGTTGAAATACAATACTGAGATCTTCTATCTTTTTCTTTTCCTTTGCAAAATTTACCTGATTAGAAGTTTAGAACACACAAGCAAATGTGTCATTATATCAACAGCTACAGAGTGATAGATTCAATTATAGTTTCTCTGTTTGTTGATCTATTTCTACAGATGAGACCTCGGGCCTTGATTGGGACGAGAGATATAAGATAATTACGGGAGTATGCAGAGGTTTGCATTATCTTCATGATAAACGTCGTATTGCTCACCGGGACCTTAAACCTCAAAATATACTGATGGATGACACGATGATGCCAAAAATTGCGGATTTTGATTTGTCAAGGCTTTTGAGTCAAGAAAAATCCAGAACTGTCACCGCAAAGCTTCAAGGAACGCCGTAAGCTATGCCTCTTGCTGAAGATTCATTTTTTTACTATTTCCTACCGCTGATTATGCTAAATTCTTCTGCAGTGGATATATGGCACCAGAATGCATAGAACAGCGATCTATCTCCTTTAAGGCAGATATATTCAGTTTGGGTGTCATTATCACAGAGATAATCACAGGTCGCAGGGACTATCCCAATATCCGCGAGACAACTGAAACATCTCTCAAGCACTATACAGACAAAGTCAGATCAGTATTATTACATGCTGTAATTTTCTACCTTACTTATGCAAATGTCTTTTTCTGATAAATTACATGTGCAAATGTTTAGGTGGTTGGAAGTTGGAGGAACAGACTTATAGAAATAACACCCATGCATATGTCACCAGACATGTGTATCCAACAAGTGCAACAATGCATCTCTATAGCCCTGAAGTGCCTGGAACCTGAGTCGAATAAAAGGCCTACTTCACTGGACATAGTTCAAAGTCTAAATGCAGTAGAACCAAAATGTACATCTCCTGGAAATCCCCCCAGTGTCGTTGAGAAGGTATGATCTCTCAATATGCACTGCACCTCTCCACACTTAATTTCATAAGACTGTCCAAATTAATATGCATGTCTGAACAAAATAACCACTCATGCTCCATTTTTCTGATCTTAATTAGTGTCCTCTTATAGATGCAGTGCATTATCTATATCTGTTGTTAGAAATTAGCCTGCACAGCGACAAGTTATTCACTAATCTCCATGCACGGAGGCATCAATTGGATTTACCCAGATGAACATGCAAAATCGATCACATATGACACCAGCGGCTTGATATTTGTGGACGAGGTCCAGTCGGGAGCCCCAGAGTGTCGATTGGCGCCCTCCAACTTGGGATTCCAGTTGGCTGGAGCGCCACTAAATCGCGAGTGTCGTAAGCCAATTGGCTTGGCTTAACCTGTCTTTGAGTGCTAATAATAGGGTTGGTGAGGATATCTGGGGTTTATGCACTCGTCAATCATATTATTTTTCTATGACAAAAATAATGTGACATATTTGACTTCTTAACAGCAATATCGTATTTATACCTTTTACTAACATTGAAAATCTGACCACAAGATGTACTTCTCTAATGCTCAATACATCCACTGTTTGTCCAGGATTGGAGAAACCGAAATGTTCAGAGTCAAGTAAATGTGAACATAATCAACATACCAAAGACCATCAGTGCCATTAATGGCCTGAATGAGTGCGCCACTTTGTTCCAGTGGGTTACATCGGCCTTTTCATCTCCAAAACTTCAGCTGAATGAAATACAAAAGGAAAAACTTCATGGAGATGTAAGGCAGTTGCAGCGTGACCTTCAATGCCTTACTGATAGTCTACCAGCAATGTACAACCTCATTGATCGAGCAGAGTGGAGGATCCATGATCGTTATGTGGCTGAGCTCCTTTCAATACTCAAACATGCAGTGTATGATGCAGAAGACATTCTAGATGAGTTCAGATGGTACAAGACAAAGCTTTCAGTAGAGGGCGATGCAATCTCAGTGGAACCAGTCATTGACTTCTTTCACAGTGTCACTCAAGGCAGCTTCAACAAGGTGACTGATATCCAGAAGAGGCTCAATCATCTAGCTGGACAGCTCGAGAAAATGGGCTTACTTCAAGCAGTTCCACGGTTTGACAAATCATTTAGGCCTGAGACCACCTCTTTCCCCACTGAGGCAAAGATTTTTGGCCGTGATCAGAAAAAGAATAAGCTGATCAGGTTGCTTGGTGTACCAACAAATAATAGCGCGGGTCCTTCTGGACATAAGAGAAAAAGAAGTGCAGTTTGTTTATCAGCAGGCTCCCATTGATACTAATGAAGCAACAATAACGAGTGTTCCAGTTTTGCCAATTGTTGGAATTGGGGGTGTTGGAAAAACCACCTTGGCTCAAGATATTTGCAACCATTCAAAAGTGAAACATCACTTTCACCTGATAATTTGGATTTGTGTCTCAGATGATTTTGATGTCAAGAGATTAACTAAAGAAGCCATAGAACAATCTTCTGGGGATGTGCCAAAAAATGATAATCTGAATTTTCTTCAGGGTGCTCTTGCAAACAGCCTGAACACTAGAAGATTCTTAATTAATTGTCCTTGATGACATGTGGGATGAAAATGAGATGGATTGGAAGCGCTTCTGCGCACCTTTTAGAAATGTACTTAAGGGAAGCATGATGCTTGTCACCACTAGGTCTCCGAAGGTTGCTGATGTAGTGCGTACAATGGATCCCTTTCCTTTAGAGGGTTTGGATGAAGATGTCTTTCGGAAATTCTTTAAACTCTGTGTGTTTGGATCTGATACCTCCAACAATTATCTTGGAACGGATTGGTGAAAAAATACTCCCAAAGTTGAAAGGCTCACCTTTGGCTGCAAAAACCCTTGGACGGCTGTTAGGAATGAGCCTTGACCTAGCACATTGGGATAGGATTCTCAAGACTCAGCTGTGGGAGCTTAGACAAGAGGAGACCGACATTTTGCCGGCTCTTCGGTTGAGCTACATGTATTTACCATTCTATTTAAAGAGGTGCTTCTCGTTCTGTGCTGTGTACCCAAAAGATTACTATTTCAGAAAGAAAGATTTAGCTGAAATTTGGGCGGCAGAAGGATTAGTAGAACATCAACATACTGGTGACCAGTACTTTGAAGAACTTGCACATCTGTCATTTTTTCAGAAATATCCACGGTCCCAGGAGAAATATGTAATACATGATTTGATGCATGACATGGCACAATTGGTTTCAAAGGATGAGTGCTTCATAATAAAAGACACTAAGGATATTCCGAAGATCCCTCAGAATGTCTGCCATTTGTTGGTGCTCAAAGGCGGAGATGTTTAGTGTTCTGACTTATTTAATCATGACTTGGCACGGCATAGAAAGCTGCGCACCCTACTTTGCGATCTGCCTTTAAAGAGCAAAACTGTGATTGATAATGGTGTGCTGAACTTTTGTGCATGCGTATCATGGTCTGTGCTTCTGTCTCTAAGTGGGGCTTACCTGGTAGTATTGGCAATATGAAGCTACTTCGGTACCTTAAAATCCTGAACTCTAGCCTTTGCAAGAGCCTTCCTTCAGGATTCTGGTGCCTCTATAACATGCAGATATTTTATGCTAAGAAATGGGACATTGGTGGTATTCCTAGCGGTGTTGTTAAGCTGATCAATCTGCAGAAATTTGAATCAGTGAAATGTGAATTTCATCATGGACATATACATTCAATGGACATTCGTGAAAGTACAAGTGCAACCGACGAAGGGCAGAGAGAGCAATTCAAGATCCAAAACTATAATGGTGAATCTCTTCCAAGCAGGTCTTATCCACAAAACTCAGAGCAGATTCACAGTTACGGCAGCACTAATAGCACTTTCTCTTCCCTGACTGATGTAGAAATTATTGGTTGTAGAAACTTATCAAGCCTGGAACAATTTCTACAACCAGCTTATATGCCTATCATCAAGAAAATAAAGATTTCCAGCTGTGGAAGTTTAGAATCGGTACCTGTGAGTTCGGGAATATTGATTGTATTAATGTGTGTGTACATGATTACATATATATACGCACTTGGGTGGCTTGGAAGCCCACCACAGTTGGCGTATTTACAATCCCCAAACATGGGCCTAATTACATTAGTCTAACACTCCCCCGCAGTCTAATCAGGGGCATCGCTAATGGTCAGACTGGACCGAAACTCCTGAAACAGCGAGGTAGGAAGACCCTTGGTGAAGACGTCAGCGTACTGTGATGTCGTGGGAACATGAAGAACCCGTGCATGACCAAGTGCAACCTTCTCTCGAACAAAATGGAGGTCAATCTCCACGTGCTTCGTCCGCTGATGCTGCACTGGATTGCTGGAGAGGTACACTGCGCTGACGTTGTCACAATAGACCAGAGTGGCTCGGCGAGGAGGGCGGTGAAGCTCAAACAGTAGCTGTCGTAGCCATGTAGCTTCAGCAACGCCGTTTGCCACAGCCCGATACTCAGCCTCAGCGCTGGATCGCGAGACTGTATGCTGACGTTTGGACGACCATGACACCAAATTGTCACCTAGGAACACTGCATAACCAGAAGTAGAACGGCGAGTGTCCGGGCATCCAGCCCAATCAGCATCTGTGTAAACGACGAGCTCTGTAGGTGATGATCGGTGCATGATCAGGCCAAGTGATAGAGTGCCTCGTAAGTACCGTAGAATCCGCTTGATAGCTGCAAGGTGGGGCTCCCTGGGATCATGCATGTAGAGACATACTTGCTGAACTGCGAAAGCAATATCTGGACGGGTAAACGTCAAATACTGCAGAGCACCTGCGAGACTGCGGTACTGGGTGGAGTCAGCAACAGGAGGACCTTCTGCGGATAATTTGGAGTGAACATCAACAGGAGTGCTACAAGGCTTGCACTCACTCATCCCGGCTCGCTCCAAAATGTCCTGAGAATACTGTCGCTGAGAGAGGAATAAACCACCAGCAGAACGCGTCACTGAAATGCCCAGAAAATGGTGAAGAGGACCCATGTCAGTCATAGCAAACTCATGCTGGAGAGCCCCAATAATATGCTGCAAAAGTCTAGCAGAGGAAGCAGTGAGGACGATGTCATCGACATATAGCAACAGTAGAGCGGTCTCTGACCCACGGCGATATATAAATAGGGATGTATCTGACTTTGCTTCAACAAATCCAAGCGAGAGGAGATGAGAGGCGAACCGATGGTGCCAAGCACGCGGAGCCTGCTTCAAACCATAGAGTGACTTGTTGAGCCGACAGACGTAATCGGGACGGGAGGAGTCCACAAAACCGGCGGGTTGAACACAGTATACTGTCTCAGTAAGAGTCCCATGCAGAAAAGCATTTTTCACATCCAGCTGATGAATAGGCCAGTCCTGAGAGAGAGCCAAAGAGAGAACCACTCGGACAGTCGCAGGCTTGACCACTGGGCTGAAAGTCTCATCATAGTCAATACCTGGTCGTTGTGTGAATCCCCGAAGAACCCAGCGAGCTTTGTAGCGATCCAAGGAACCATCTGCAAGTAGCTTGTGGCGAAAAATCCATTTGCCAGTGACAAGATTAATCCCAGGAGGCCGGGGTACCAGATTCCATGTTGCATTGGCAATCAAGGCATCATATTCAGCTTGCATAGCAGAACGCCAATTGGGATCTGACAGAGCCCCACGAACAGAGGACGGCAACGGCGACATGGGCACAGCGTGGAGGTTGAGACGATCCACAGGCTGTGAGATGCCGGCCTTGCTGCGTGTGCGCATGGAGTGCGCATTGTCGGTGGGGGTGATGGAGATCGGTCGCGTCGCCAGGGTGCGACCAGTGGAGGGCACCTGACTGCGTGCAGGGGCAGCCGAGGTCCCGCTGGCAGCAGCCTGCACATGTGGTGCAGGGGCAGCGGAACCGGCTTGCTGGGGCGAGGCGTCACGCAAGGTCGATGGAGCGCTGCCGGCAGCAACCCGTAGGCGATGTACGGGGGCAGCAGCGCTCGTTGAGGCTGGAGAGGGACCGGTCAAGCCTGGGCCGTGGTGGCCAGGCGACCCGACTCCAGGCGACGGTGCATCAAGTGGCGTGACAGCTGGTGTACCTGCAAGCACAGAGCGAGCTCCAGGAACTGGAGCGGTGAGATCTTGCTCGTCAGTAAGAAAGTCCAAGGCGGAGGATGCCATGGGCGTGGTAGACATGTCGGCAAAAGGGAAGAAGCATTCATCAAAAACGACATGTCTGGAGGTGATGATGCGATTCGACTCAAGCTCGAGACACCGATAGCCTTTGTGTTCCGAGGAGTAGCCAAGAAAAACGCATAGGGATGAACGAGGTGCAAGTTTGTGGGGGGCGGTGGATGACATATTGGGGGTAGCAAGCACACCCAAACACTTTCAGGTGTTCATAGGATGGCTGGGTGGAAAAAAGATAAAAATAAGGAGTGGAATGGGCGAGGGTTTTGGTAGGAAGCCGGTTGACGAGGTATGTGGCGGTGTGAAGTGCCTCAACCCAGTAGACCGGAGGAAGACTCGCCTGAAATAAAAGAGAGCGCAAAATGTCATTGATAGTGCGAATGGAGCGTTCAGCTTTGCCATTTTGCTGGGATGTATAGGGACACGACATGCGAAGGGCAACACCACGAGAAAGAAAGAACGTGCGGGCCTGAGAATTGTCGAATTCACGGCCATTATCGCACTGGACGTTCTTTATGGTGATGCCAAACTGTGTGTGGGCGTAGGCAAAAAAATTGGAGAGAGTGGAAAAAGTGTCGGACTTTAGGCGGAGCGGAAAGGTCCAAAGGTAGTGTGAGCAATCATCTAAAATAATAAGATAGTATTTATAGCCGGACACACTAACAATTGGAGAGGTCCAAAGATCACAGTGTATCAAATCAAAATTATTGCTAGCTCGAGAGTTGGATAAACTGAAAGGAAGTCTAGTGTGACGACCGAGCTGACAAGCATGACATAAATGATGACTATCATCTTTATTACAAGAGATAACACTGGAGCTAATGAGCTTGGACAGAGCGTCGCGCCCAAGATGCCCGAGACGACGGTGCCATAGCGAGGTGGGTGCAGCGAGGAATGCAGAGGTGGTGGTGGCTGGTGGGAAGAACGGGTAGAGGTCGCCAGAGCTATTGCACCTGGCGATCACGTTCCTGGTTTGCAAATCCTTCACAGAAAGACCAAACGGATCAAATTCGATGGAACAATTATTGTCGGTGGTAAAACGACGGATGGAAATCAAGTTCTTAATAATGTGTGGGGAAACTAAAACATTGTTAAGAACTAGATTACGGTGAGGAAAATGAAAAGTATGTGATCCGATGGCAGTGACAGGAAGTAAAGCACCATTGCCCACAATGATAGATGAAGGAGTGGAGGGGTTGGGCGAGGAAGAGAGAGAGAGATTACCACCGTCTGCAGTCATGTGTGAACCGGCACCCGAGTCAGCGTACCACTCCGATGGCGCTGGGGGGTGCAGGGTCATGGTGTTGAAGGACTGCGCCAGAGAGTCCTGGTTCCACGCACCACCATGTACAGGGTTCCAGGGTGCCGATGGCATCTGATGTGAGGGCCCCTGGAACGGTGGTGTTGAAGGAGCACCACCGCCGTAGACGTACGGGTAGCTGGGGCCGTAGACGCTGCTCCCAGGGGCGCCACCAAGCTGTGTGCCGTACTGAGGGGCGGCAACGAAGGCAGGTGGAGTCAGTGGTGGCGGCGGGCGACCATATGGCCACATCTGGAGTGTCCCGGCCCAAGGATGGGCAAAGGACGGGTACTGCCCAGGAGGGCACTGCCCAGGGGGCGGCGTCGGCTGGGCACCGGGGTAGCCGGCAGACGGTGCACCGTAGCCGGTGTATCCTGGCTGCTTGCCGCCCTGTTGGCCACCCTGTTGGCCGCCCTGCTGGCCACGGCCACCTTTGCCGCGCCGCCGGCCATTCCGCTGCCCACCAGATTGGCCGTTCTGGGCCGGGGCAGCAGGCTGGCGAGGCGCAGACAGAGGTGCAGGCGGTGTGGCGATGAGGGCCGCAGGCGGTGACGGTGGCCGAGCGTCGACGTCGATCTCTTCGAGCAGGAGATGGGTGCGGGCCTCGGCGAACGTCGGGAACGGACGATGCATCTTCAAAAGGGACACCATGTGGCGGTATTTGCCACTGAGGCCGCGGAGGAGGGTGAGCACCATCTGCCGATCGCCGATGGGATCGCCGAACTCGGCAAGGGAGGCAGCCATAGTCTCCAACTTGCGGCAGTAATCGGTGATCGACATGGAGTCTTGGCGAAGATTGCGAAACTGCGTTTCCAGGAGAAGGGCACGTGATTCCTTTTGCCCTAGAAATTCCTCCTCAAGGTAGCACCATGCCTCGCGTGCTGGACGTTGACGGATCATGAGGGCCTGCTGCAGATCGCTGGAGGTGGTGCTGTAGATCCACGTCAAGACGACGCAGTCCACTTGAACCCACACCGGCCGCTCGGGGAACGCCTCGTCTTCGAGGACATGGCGGGTGAGGGCGTACTTCCCGAGCACGGTGAGGAACATCCCACGCCACTTGGTGTAGGTGTTCGTCGCCTTGTCGAGGACGATGGGGATGAGAGCCTTGACGTTGACAACGGCGGTGGCCTGCGCCCAGAGAGCTTCGTGGGCAGACTCGTACTCGGCGAGGGCCTCATTGCGGAGGCGGAGTTCCTCGTCACGGCGCGCTTTCTCAGCGCGGGCAGCCTCCTCGGCCTCCAGGCGACGGGCGTCAGCGGCCTTGGCGGCGGCTGCGGCCGCGGCAGCGTCGTCCGTGGCGTCGTCATCCGCCATGGCGACGACAGAGGAGGGGCGACGGGACGATGATGGATCGGCGACCGCGCTGGCGGGCAGGGCGGGCGATCAGGCGAGGGACCAGCGGCCGTGCTGCAGGGCAGGACGGGCGGTCAGGCGCGGCGATCGGCTCGGCGGCGTTCCAGGCGAGGAGATCAGCGACGGGAACGGCGAGGGAGGACCGGCGGCGCGCTAGGGTTTGCGGAAGCGGATCGTAACCGCGTGATACCATGTGAGTTCGGGAATATTGATTGTATTAATGTGTGTGTACATGATTACATATATATACGCACTTGGGTGGCTTGGAAGCCCACCACAGTTGGCGTATTTACAATCCCCAAACATGGGCCTAATTACATTAGTCTAACAGTACCAACTGAGAGGTTTGGAGATTTGCGTTTCCTTGAAGTAATGATTGTGTCCCATTGTCCATTGATCAAATCACAACGTCTGTTTGCCCCGTCCCTAAAGGAGCTATATCTTATAGACTCTGGGAATCTCGGAGGCAACATTGAGTGTAGTTCTCTCACCAAATTGACGGTATCAGGCTACCCATTTGAATCCATCGAACTGCAAATGTGGAATCTTCCGTTACTGATGTTGCTCGATATTCTTTCTTGTCCCTCTCTGAAAATTATTAGAGATTCGGAACCTATATCCACCGACCTTTTACATGGTGGGGCTCGAAGCAGAATGGGAAAGATCCCAAAACTCATTGTCCTAATGATTAGGTACTGCGGTAAGCTTGAAACTATTGATGACCTCCTACATCTCCCTGCCATTGAGAGTATTTGGATTACGGGCTGTAGCTTGCTGTCCCTGCCAGCTAATAGATTGGGAAGTTTTACTCTTCTGCAGGATTTAGACATTTCATTTTGTCAAAGTCTGGACTGGCAAAGTGGAATGCTGTTACCATCATCTCTCCAAAAGCTCAGGTTAGGGAGTTGTGGGGATTTCTCCGCCTGGATTCCTAGTTGCCTAGCAGTGCCGGCCCTAGGGGGAGGGCACGAGGTGCGACGGCCGAGGGCCTATGCCAGGGAGGGATCCAAGTGTAGGTATACAAACCCCAGACCCAATAGTCTATTAGGCATCATCAGCAAACTAATGGGAAGACAGAAGATAGGCAGAGAATTGGCCAGGCCGCCCGAGAAGACAACGTTGGTCTTTCTTTCCAAGGCAGAGAGGAGGCGAGGAACCATGCCGCACACTCTAATCACGACTCATGAGTTCACAATGCGCCAACGCGCGGAGAGTTGGACCACCAGAGAACTGTGCACGACAGCGGCGACCGGGCAAGGCTCCACGACGACGACATCTTGGTTCGTGCCTCCTTGCGAGTTGCATTCGCCGATCAGTTGTTTCAATTCATGTCCACGTCCTAGGTATTTTTTTCTTGTTCATTTTTTAATCCAAATTAATTATTTGTATAGTATTCCAGACTTCTAGTATTTTGTACTCATATAGTTATGGTTTCCTTCTAATTTAGGTGTTAGATTAAAAATATATTATGGTATTATTTTCGCTTTGCAAGTAAAATTAGCGTCTATATATTATAAGATTTTAGAGGAGCCATGGCGACGAATTCGCCAGACGGCCCTCAAGATCGTAGGACCGGCACTGTTGCCTAGAGAACCTCACCTCCCTCGAGGAACTGCAGATTTCTGACTGTGAATGCATTGTTTCCGTTCCTGGCCACCTGTGGAGTAATCTCAAATCACTTAAAGGATTGAAGTTTCGTAATTGTCCAAAGCTTAAATCAATTGGTGGACCAGACGCCATTGCACACATAAAAGGTTTATTTATTGGTGACTGCCCAGAGTTGAAGGAGATTGACCAACCACTGTGGAAAGGCTGTTTCTAGATTGTTTGCACGCAAAAATGGGCCCGCACTCTTTTTCTGCGGTACGTATGCCACTTGTTCGCCCAGAGTCGTTGTGGGTTCAGTGTTTCTGTATGTCATTGTTTCACGAAGTTAGATCATATTTTATATCTTAGCCAGCTATTATTCCTCTTAAGCTGCTAATTGTTTCTAAAAGCATATAGCAGTCCCACTATTATTTTCTCGGCTGTGGCACTCCCAAATAACTGTGAGCCATTCATTTAATTAGATGGGATGGCTAAAATCATCTATTACTTTCTAGAAGGTAATAGCTAAAATATATATTTATTTAATTTTTTATTTTGTAAAAATATAATTAATAAGGAAAGTTTTAGATATAAAAATCTTTCTTTAGATCTAATTGATGCATGCATTATATCTATTGAATGTGGTAATACCTTTCTATTTGTACAACTTTAGATATGACATAATTTAATTAACATACACTATCTAGTTTCTATGCACATAAGGGTTGTTTGATCCTGTGACTAAAATTTAGGAGGTGTCACATGAGGGTGTCGCATGGGGTGTTCGGATACTAATAAAAAAATAAATTACAGAATCCGTCAGTACTCCACGAGATAAATTTATTAAGCCTAATTAATCCGTTATTAGCACATGTTTACTGTAGTACTACATTGTTAAATCATGGACTAATTAGGCTTAAAAGATTCGTCTCGTAAATTAGTCGTAAACTGTGCAATTAGTTTCGTAATTAGTCTATATTTAATACTACATGCATGTATCCAAACATCTGATGGGACAACGACTAAAGTTTAGGAGGATGAACCAAACATCCCCTAATATGTGTCACACGTATGGATGCCCAATTAACGTACATACTGTGTCCAACGCATATGAAATTTTATGCTTTATACAATATGAATTGGCACTAGTACAGAAAAGATTTTTAGACAAGGTCAAAAGTGTGACAGAACTACTCAATTTACATAAGATCAAGTACGGTTGTCCCCGCTAACACGTTGACACGCGCATCCTTTCACTTATATAAACCCGATAGTCCGCCGAGTGTCACGAAGGACCTCGGTAAATCAACATCACAACCAAGATCACGTGATTAAGTAAATACACATCACATACGCAGAGTTGCAGCGAAAATAATATTGCAAATAGGCTCACAAATAATATTACAAGTTTAGGTTTCAAAACCGATTAGTGAAAACAACATAGCTTTCAAATGATTACATTAATATAGGTTCCAAATACATTGCTAGCATAAGTGACATCCTCAGATAAAAGTATATAGATGAGAAATAATATAGTCACCGAGCCCACCGGTTGTTAGCCACCATCTTTAGCAGGCCAAGAACTTTACCTGCAACATGGTGGGATAAACCCTGAGTACTCGAATGTACTCAGCTAGACTTACCCATCATAAACCAGAAATAAATTGACTCCAAGGATTATGCCAGGCTTTATAAGTGGAGGTAGCTTGGCAACATTTTGCATAAAAACGATTAACTCCATTATACAATTATACTTTGGTCATCAAGTTAATTATATCTATTCATTCTAGATTAGCAACTATCATGTGCCAAACATGTGGTATATTATTTTAAGAGCATACAATAGTAACCATAGCAGGTATAGTAATTCCATGTTTATTCGAACCATCATATTCCATAATACAATTACTACGATGTTGGGGATAGCCAAGTTTCTCACTATCCGGGAGAGACGGCGATTCGAATCGATTTCAACCAGCTGGGAATTTATTCCTAACACAAACCCAGACATACCTGGGCCAAGGTAGTCTTAGGTCACATTTTGTACAACTCAAGTACACATTTCGCGGGTTCGTCCAGCGCCGCACAATCAGGGACAACCAACTGCCAGGACGTTCTGGCCCAGCCTGCCTTTGGGCTCACGTCTGGCTCCCCGCACATCCTTACTACCATTCAGAGTGCGCACTCTTACAGAGCGAGGCCCGGCCTGAGTTGAGCTACTCGGCTTCACGGTCAGAACGAGTTATCCGGCCAGCTAAGTGATAGGCATGCATTCAATCTTATCAAAAGTGCCAACAACGGTACGATCCTTAATCGGCACAGACGGAATCACATGAGTTAACCTACAAATAGACTCCGCCCGGCCTCGATTTACATTACCCCATCGTTCTTTTCCCACGATAGCAAATATAGCCAACCGTGCTTCGGTATCCACCTATATCTCGCAGGTGACAGGAAATCACCCGACTTCTACCGGTCTAAGCATGGCTAAGCAGATATTCGATCCTAGACCTACACAGGGTTAAAGGTATATTTCTGAACAAGGAAATTATATGCATCAAGTAGTTTCAATCAACTCTTATAACCTAATGCATCAATCATAAAGGACTCGAGTAATAATTTGTAAAACACTGGAAGACTTAGAATACTCCGGGGCTTGCCTAGAATCCAACACTAGGTCAGTGTTTGTTAGATGACACTCGCTTGGTGAGTATCTCACATCCTAGCACTTGTCCAGTCCTTCCATCTTTGGGATAGGTCCACCATACACTGTCTTCGGGTTTGGCTCCAACATCACGCCCTTCACGTGGTTCATCTAGCGTACCTAGATGAGATGCAAGTGTATGAATATGAAGAATAGTAATCTGAGATGCATCACATAATAGCATTCAAGGCAAACATAAGATCATGCAAGACATAGGCACCTAGAGTTATTTTAACTAAACATCACACAACCTATTATAGAAGGATAGCAAGCATATTAGGCATGGCACACAAGTGAACTTAATTTCAGATATTGCACCCATGCAATGATCAAGAACTAACCAACATGTTTAGCCAAAACAAGAGCAAGCTAAAGCAGTCACTTAGCACATGTATAGAAATCTGGACATCAACACAACAGTCACTGGTTTTAACCATAACTGGAGATATAAGCATCCAACAAGGATGACCCTATACTTTATGGAAAGCTAATGAAATTGCCTACAATATTGTTATTATCACCAAAAGCTTATTCCAAAGCTAACTAGGTCAAACATGCCAATGTTTCTGATCTACACAGAACTAGAACAAAAAAGTAGTACTAGTTTCAAAAAGGCATAACTGGAGTTACAGGCATCAAACAAGCATGAACCTTAACTTTATAGAAATCTTATTAAATTATCTAAAACATGTTTATTATCATCACAAGGTGATTCCACAATTAACAAGGTCAATCAAGCACAATTGTGCACCTCTGTCCAAACTTGGACAGATTCTACCATGCAACTTCACAAGCTTATAAATGAAGATTTAGACCACCAAAAAGTGTGATCTTTAACAATTTGGAAATCCCATGAAAATCACTACACTTCTTATGTTATCTTCAAGACATGATTCAAAGCTTAGCTAAGTCAAAGAACACAATTATTCAGATCTGTACAGAGAGCATGCAAAATCTGACCATGAACTTGCAAAATCTATAGCTCCTAAATTATCAGGCCTATGGTCATGCAAATTTAACACAAGCTAGATTACGAAATTATCTACAACTTTAGTGTTCACTACAACCACAGAAAATATCATTTACACCATGAAAATATTTGCACAAGCAAAACTGCATATGCAGCCCAAACAGCAGTGGTATAGAAAACTGATAGGGACTTCAGAGAAGCATAACTAGAGTTCTAGACCTCCAACAAATATGAATCATAACTTTTTGAAAATCTTATAAAGTTAGATACAACTTTCTTGTTCTCATCCTAAGATGATTCTATAGTTAACAATGTCAATTAATCCAATAAATGCATCTCTGTCCAAAACATGGACAGAATATGACATGCCACTTTAAACAGCTATAACTAGAGTTATACATGTCCAATAAATATAGTTCTAGACTTTTTATAAATCTTAACAAATTATAGACAACTTTGTTGTGAACACCTAAAGCTAATTCTACTATGAAAAAGGCCCCACAGTACCAACAAGGCAACCCTGTCTGGGTTTGGGCAGAAACAGCCACAGAGATTTAAGCAACTATAACTCAAGATCTACTTAACCAAAAATTATGATATTTAGCTTTTTGAAAAGATTAAGAAAAGTAATTCAACTCATGTATTGTCATAAAGTCATGATTCATAACTTAACTAAGCCAATTAATTCAAACATGCAGGCCTATTTATAATAGGGGCAAAGCAACACAGGTAATTTGTTATTTTTATAGCTCTTAAACTATCAAGCCTAAAATTTTGAAATTTTTACCAGACATCAAGAATAACCTTAGTAGCACTCCATAAAAAACTCACAATTATTTGAGCACAACAACTGCAGTTATGAAAAAGACAAGACACAACTAGTATCAAAAACCTAACTGCATAAATCTATTTTTACAGCAAAATATTTAAACTAAATCATGACATATTATAGATCTACTGCATAGATAGCTTCATAAGGATTCCAAAAAGTCCTCATTTACTATTTTACAATTTTTCTACTAATTACTACGAATTTTCAAAGCTGATCATTCAAATCTGCATAAATCAAAGAAAAAGGGATGTAGATCTTGCATCGGGGTCCCTACAGAAAACATAAATCAACATCAGCAAATAGGTCCTTTAGGCACTATTCTAACGAGTCATAGATGTGCATTTGGGCCTCTACTTTCCTTCGAATTTTAACCCAAGGTCCCTGGCGGGATTTTGGAGCAGAGGAAGTTGGGGCAGGCCATGGGGGTGCTCGTCGGCGGCGAAGAAGGGGCGGCGGAGCACAAGGGGCCCGCACACCACCGCTGGTGGTCTCGTATGGCCGGGAGGTGGCCCGAGGTGGCCCGGCCACGCGCACAGGCGGCCGCAGCGGGCGACTGCACGGCGGCGGAGCTCCCGGCGACGGCGAGGCCGGGGGTGGGTGGTACGGGTTCGGGGAAACCACGAGGAGGTGCTGCTACTGCTGGCTAGGAGCGGGGGAAACACGGAGGCAGGGAACAGTGGCGGCGGCAAGCTTCACTGCTCGGCCATTGCGGCGGCGCACCGTTCTACGTGCACGGTGATGATGAGAGCGAGCAGAAGAGCAAGAGGTGGCGAGCGCGAGTGAGGAGCAGAGGGCGCTGGGCGCTCGGTTTACATGCACAAGGGGGGGCGCGGCACACTGGAACCACGCAGCGGCAAGCCTCTGTACATGTCGGCCACGTTCAAAAATTCTAGGCTAGCTCAAAATTGTCTGAACACACGACTGAACCTCCATTTTATCGCCTCTCTATCTCCTAAACCATTTAGTTTTGGCACGAGAGGTAATAACAAATGTTGTAGAGCTACAAGTAATCTCCAACATTGCCAATATCAATGTTGTCTAAAACTCCACGGTTTTCAAACTATGAGGCACCAAAGTACACTACACGAAAACTGAAAAACGTTGAAAGACTTGGAAATATTTCCAAGTTTTCAAACAGCAATACAATGATCTTTGTGATCCAAATTCAAGCATGTTAGGAGCTGAACTATCCTATGACCCAAAAATAAAAGTTATTACTCTACTTAAATACTACAACTTTGCTTAAGGGTGTTTTGCCATGCAAAGACTCTATGACATAGTTCAAACTATGTCAAAGCAGCATCATGATAAAGCTTAAATTACCTTTCTTGATCTATTGGAGCATTTTCTGGCCACTTGCTCAACAGGGACCCTTCATAACTTTTGTTCATGAGTGTAAGTAGAGTTGTTTGAGCAAGGTTGCAATGTTTGTTGTCATCACATGTTCTCATTCACCTAATAAAGCAATTCAGGCAAGGACATAACTTGTCATTTCATGTGACTTCTCGATTCCAAACTTCATGAAACTCATCCAATCATCCATGTGGGTGGAAATTGATGTGAGGCACATGAAACAAGCACCCTCAATATTACTTAGGTGTATATCTAAAAAGGGCCAATATGCAAGCAAAGGTGTGTTGCCCAAGTTTAAGTTGGAGCTCACTCTTGTAGATTTGATCTTGACACCTTCATCACCACTTAACATGTCATCTTTGAGCTCAAACTCATTGCTTATCTGGTGACAAACACCTAGGGTGTTATAAAAAGTGATCTTCAGAGACGGTTTAAAAACCGCTACTATGCCAAAGATTGTAAAAATAAGTGATTTTAAATTGATTTTCAGAGGTGGTTGAGTTATGACAACCGTCCCTAAAAATATTTTTCAAAATTTTTTAAAATCATTTAGAGTCTAATAAAAATAAGAAAAATATTTTTAATGGTAGCCCAAAGGGCTGAGGACCAGCCATAGCTCACAAGATTTGACACCCGGGATTCGAACCCAAAACCTCTCCCTTACGCAATCCCTCCCTACCACCACACCACACTGTCACTAATGTCTAGTTCTACGGTGCTATCTATTTATACTAATATGTACGAATCTTGTAATCAACATTTTAACACATAAACGATCTTAAATGAGAAAACTTTCAACTGCAAATTTTTAGATCTGGTCGAGCGCTACAAGTTTGATATAGAACATTTCTCCATATACAAAAAAAGTTATGAATTTGAAAAACTTTCAACTGCAAATTTTTAGATCTCGTCGGTCATTTGAAAAATTCAAAATTTTGAAATTTAAAATCTAAGACTTAATTTATATATTTGGAAATGATCTCAAACAAAAATTTTATCAACTACAAAATTTTAGATCTCGTCTTTCTCTACAATTTGATATAAATTTTGTTTTCATCCGACTCCATTTAAAAAAAGTTATGAATTTATTTGTGTTGCCGCTATTTTTAAGGATGGTTGACTTAGTGCTCTTGAAAATCGATTTTCATAGGCGGTTGACTTAATAAAACCGCCTCTAAAAATCACTCATTTTCAAAGATGGTTGACATAAGTAACCGTTCTTGAAAATAGCATTTTTTGAGGCGGTTCTCTTAACGGAACTGCCTCTAAAAATGAATACACTTTAAGTGGCGGATTTCTTAATAGAACCACCCCTAAAAATTGACTTCTAGCGACGGTTGTATAGCTACAGTGCCTCCCGTGAAGGTTAGTGACAGCGTGCTAAGACAACCGGTAATGTTAGAAAAGGAAGCCACCTCTAAAAATTATTTCTGTAATAATGTGGTATTCTGATACGTGCTTTATCAACTATTTTACTAGGACCATACTTATGCACGCAGAGATTTGGTTTAAAAGTAACTAAAAAAATAGTGTAATTATTAAAATATGGATTTATTAATATATCAGACAAAAGTAAAACTATACATAAATATTTCAATGTATATGGCATTTATGTATTTGTATAATTAAATCAAAACTTATCTATATCTATATAATACTCTTATAAAGCTAAACCTCACTAGATGTTTTCTCTCTTCATGCAAGGTGTTCATATCATTCCCAACTTAGTGTCCCACTAGCTTGCAATCTTTTCATGCAAGCTATCCATGTCATCCCTTATTATTTACAAAAAAATGTCCACATCATCCCTATTATATGCAATATTTTTAATCTCTAATCTATTAACGTAAAGTCATTTATATATGCTATTTGTTTCATCACCTATTCTTCTATAATGTGATCAAATATTCTATTTGTTTTTCTTCTATTAGCCATGTCATCCGTTATTAATTACAAAAATGTCCGCATCATATTTATTATGTGTAGTACTTTTAATCTCTAATCTACTAGGGCTACTCTAGCCAACAACCTGTTGTTTTAGCCCCTCCCAACAACCAGTTTTTTGTCCATGCACTTACACTATCTTATAGTTATATTTACACCACCTTATTACTACATTTACAATGACTTCTTCAGTGTAATTTTTTGGATAAACTGATGTAATTTAAGAATAACACAAATATATACCAAAATTTTCAAAAAAAATTATAAATTATTTCTATGAATTCCAAACATCTAGGAAATATATATCAATTTTTTCACAAACGTCATCAAATTGGTCACAAATTATGCACAAATTTCAGAAAAAATACAAATTATCCCTTGCCTTGCCTTGCCTTCCCTGGTCAGCTGCGCACACACACACGACTGTTGTCCGGAGACGAAGCAGCGGCCGCGATGGAGAGAGCGCCAGCGAACAGGCAGATCCTATCGTCCAGAACGCAACACCTATCTAATCTAAGGGCCAAAAATCCGGTTGATACCTGCTCCCGAAACAACCGGGTGTAGGCTAGCAATTCTGATCTAACGTCACGTCATTTACATATGCTATTTATTTCATCACCTATTCTTCCATAATGTGATCAAATATTCTATTAGTTTTTCTTCTATTAGTTTACTAATTTTTTACCAGATCCGATACAATAAAATATGATGCAAGTCAAATTCATGTATATATACACAGTATACTGGGCCTGTTCGCTTGTCTGAATTTTGGAAGAATCTGGATTGTTTGGAGGAATGCTGGAGGAATTTGTGAGAGAAAAACACTGTTCCGGATGAAAAAAATAAGCGGATCAAGCCGGGTTTAAGGGCACGCGAACGGGACCAGTAATGATATATATAAACATATTTATTTTAAGAGAATCCTACGGCAACACACAGGGTATGCTTATAAAAGGAAGAGAAAGGATACAGTCAGAAAAACGAGACACGAAAAGGGAAGAAAGGAAGGCTGTGCATGGAAAGAAGAAGGGGTCGTCTCTTGTTGTCTCCTGTGTGACGTGGGCATTTGACAATGTTTCCTTTTGCTTTTCTTAGATTAAATAAATAATTAGTTCAACAAATCTAAAAAAAGCAATGGTTCATATTTTTTTGGGTATTACCTTCTAACAGTAAAGGGAGTACCGTAGCGTTGCCTCGGTGGATTAGGTTCATGTTTGTGCGTACATTTTCCGTTATAATAGAAGAATAGTCTTTTTTTATCCCTGATCGTGTTGTCTTGTTGATGACAACAGGTGGGGCCCGTTCGGCTTGCTGAATCTTAGCTGAAACTGGCTGAAAAATACTGTTATGGCTGAATGGTTGTGAGAGAAAAACACTATCTCCGCTGAAAAAAGAAGCCGAACAAGTTGAATATGGGGTAAGCCGAACACTGTTCTATCAGCAAATCTTGTAGATGATAGTTTGTTAGCGTGTCATTTCTTTGGGTTATTAATTAGCACGTGCACGAGCCGCAGTCTGGGTGCCGGAGTTGTGGGTGCAGCGCGAGAGAATACCTCGCACAGCCTGCGTAGTTGTGGTGTGCTTCTTCCGCCGTGCGTAGTGGGGATGGACTCCTCTGGCATAGTCGTGGCAAGACCAGCGCGTTGTGTGCTAGTAGTTTCCATCTGCTGTAATCGGCGAATAAGAGGGGCAATAGAAAGAGAAAAACGCGTGTCCACAGTTGAGTCGTTTCCGTTCGTCACCAGTGTGAATTCCTGGTGAAGTTTGACAATTGTTATTAGAGTACTAGCAAGAAGGCCCCATTTTGCAAAGGCAACACAGCATCCAACGGCAGAGACAACTCACCATCGCCATCACGCTTGCCCTCTGGTAGACATAGGCACTCCCCATCACGCCGCTCATGCACTCAGATGCCCGGTGTCCGCACGAGAAGTGGTTGTCCAGCGCGTAATCAGGGAGGCTTGAGAGGCCTCAAGACCCTCTGCACGGGCGACAAACAAGTGTGGAAGGCGACCGCACACAGCAACCTCCGCGCTGAGTTTGAGACAATCATGTTTTGTGACAGTGAAGCAGTGGACGACTTCACCATCTAACTCTCCAGCATCGTGCACCAGCCGCTGGCGAGGCTCTGTGATCCAGAGGCCAGAGCCCGACCAAAAGGTGGTGGCCAAGTACCTCAGTGTCGCTCAACCGAAGATAAACAACTTCGCTCCAACTACAATGCTAGACAACATATAACTCTTCTAAATTTTAAAAGCAGACAAAATACCCCCTTAACCATTTCAAGTGGTTTATTTGGTGGTTTTGCAAACGTGGTGGTAGTGGGGCCCACCTGTCATTGTCTCTCTCTTTCTTTTATATATAAAAAAGCATAATTTTTTTTTCATATGAAGTCGTAGAATACGGACTTTGTATCAACTATTCGACACGATCTACCATGCATTTTGTTGTTGATAACTTTTTTATTTAATATATTTTATAGGCTCAACTATTCGTTTTAAGTTATCGGATTTTAAAATTTAAATTCTTCAATTTTTCAAATGACCTCGGATGCTGACATGGTCTCGACCAAAGTTGTAGTTTTCTCAATAAGATCTACAACTAACTTGGTAGTAGACATTTTTTATTTAAGATCGTTTAAAGCCCCAAATATTTGTTTTGAGTTCTGTAGTTTTAAAATTCATTTTTTTTAATTTTTCTAACAACCTCTCTGATGTTGACGTGATCTACACCAAAGTTGTAGCTCTTAAAATGATCCATAACTTCGTAGTTAACCACTTTTTTATATGAGATCCCTTAGAGGTCCGAACTTTTGTTTTTTTGGAAAAAAATCGGAGAAATTGAATTTCAAAACAAAGATTTTGAAATTAACATTTCTCTGAAAAATTGATAGATTTTTTTTTTGCCTCTGTAGCTTGAGATTTTCTGCTAGCTCGATCTCGTACATTTCAGTGGCCCCAGCGGCCTAGGTTGTTGTCCAATGTCCAGGAGACCGCCCAAGCCCAAGTCAAGAAAAGATGGCAGTGCCTGAGAACTTCGCGGAAATCGATCGAGCATCTGCCCGCCCGGCAGGTCGTGGGGTACCTGAAAAATTGTTCATATTGCATTGCCACGTTACATACTCCCTCCGTCCCAGAATATCTGTCTTTCTCGCTTCCCGAGAAACAATTTTAACAAAATATATATTAAAAAATATTATTATTTATGATACATAATTAGTATTATTGGAAAGATCTTTGAATCTAGTTTTTTAACAAATTTATTTGGAGACACAAATGTTGTATATATTTTATATAAATTGAGTCAAAGTCGTGGCACGAACATCGAAAACAACAGATAAATTGGGATGGAGGGAGTACGTTGCTTCGTTGAAGTTGCGTATGAGCATCCATAGTCCCTGCCAAGCAGCACAAAGGCTATTACGTAGTAAATCCCACATCGATCGATTTTTCTCTGCTAATATCGCACCCACCTGCAGCTTTACTGTGGCTTCCCGAGTTTGCACATATATCGCCTCAGAAAATTTCTCTGCTAATATCAGCTTGCAACGCCTGGGCGGGCCTGCGTGCGATGTTTCCCAAAAGGGAAAATTGGATCCATACCATCAAAAGAACATGTCTTTAGATGTATACCATCAAAAGAATCACCTTATGATACTTACCATAAAAAAAATGTAACTTTCTAGCTCCTTACCATTTATGTGAACCACGTATTAACAGACGTTAATTGTGACAAGTTTACCCTTTCTTGTAACATTTACATGGCTGCACTCCAACTGGCCTCCAGCAATAATGTAGCTGCACTCCAGCCCCAATTTCAGCAGCATTATAACAGGATATAAGAGAACATGTAAAACACTATTTCACTAGGATATAACATAATATCTCATCAACATATAACACAACTTTTGAGCATTATATATCATGATTTTGGTTCCATTCTAGTACTATAATAGCTGATAGTTTGCAAGTTCACAGCTGAATACCAAAATATGAAATAGTGTTGCATAGCGGCACCATATTTACACACATAGAGTTGGACAAAAGACCACACTTGCCCAGCCATGCTCACACACAGATTAGAGTTGAAAAGGTAATGTTTCTAGCTAATAATGAGCCTACGATTAATTCCTCCAGGTGAGATAGACGCCATCCTTCTTGTTGTAGGACCTGGGCTGATCGGAGAAAGAGAAGACATGCTTCTTGTTGTTACACCTGGACTGGACATCACTTTTGGATCAGCAGCAGTTTGTGATGGTTCAGCATCAACAGTGGAGACTTCGACAACTTCAGATTTGGATTTTCTAGGAGGCGCAACATGGATTAGACAGGGAACAAAATGCATTACACATAAGGCATGATTTATTATTTACAATACCTTTGCTTTTTTGGTTTTTTTGGACGAGGTGGTGGAAGCTCTTGTTCTAATTCAGCTTGAGTAGCAGTACAACTCTTCTCTATATGTCCAAACTGAAAGCACATTTTGCATTGATATGGGCCTCTTTTTCCTGCTTCTCCACTAGCCTTGATTCTTTTCTTCCTTGGTCTACCAGCAGGCCGTTCTAGCTTTGGAGGAATCATTTTAAACCCAGGGTCAAAATTTGACCATTGTGTCTTGTCACCCATTGGAGTGATCACAAATTGATAAGCTGCCTTGAACCTCTCTACTGAATAGTAGTCATCCACAAAGTTCTCAATGTTAAGTTGTCTAACTTTCCCAAATAGAGCTATTGCATGAGTGCATGGTTTTCTAGAAATCTGCCATTGTCCACATCCACAGGTTCTTTTCTGGATGTCAACAGCAACTCTCCAATTCTTCCCTTCTTTTGTTATTCCTGATATCTCACCTGACATTGCACCACTCTTCTGGATTTCATAGTGGAGTCCTCGGCTCTTCATGTTCAACTCATGTAACACACTTGGCAGGATACACCCTTCCATTCTATTGGCTATCACTTGCCTTGTGTAAATCTTCTCCATGATCTTCTCCCTAATCTTATCCATTAGATTAGCAACTGGAAGATCTTTGTCATCTTTAATCCAATTGTTAAAGGATTCTGAGATGTTGTTGTTAACATAATCAACTTTGCATTCTTTTGAGAACTTAGATCTGCTCCATTTCAGCTTGTGATGCCTATTATAAAAACGGAACTGCTTTAGGACTAGTTGCTGCAATTTTCTCCATTAGTGTGCCATACCTATGATCTATACATGCCCATGCACAAGGCCACATATATTTCAGCACATCACCCTTGAACTTTTTCCTAAAATTAACCATTAGGTGCCTAAAACACTCATGGTGCTCCACATCACCTTTGAAGACCTTATTGACTGCATATGCTAATCCCTTACAAGCATCAGTGTGAATTGTTAATCCAGGGGGAGTCCCAACTGCTCTTTTCAGCTATGCCATGAACCATGCCCAGTTGGAATTTGTCTCTTTGCCAAATATCCCATATGCAACTGGATACATCCAGTTGTGCCCATCAATTGTAGTTGCTGTAGCTAACTGGCCTTTATACTTTCCAGTAAGGTGAGTGGAATCAACCCCAAGGTAAGGCCTGCACCCAGCCATAAATCCATCAATACATGCTCTAATTGCAACAAACATCCTAGAGAAGTACATTTCTCCATTAATTTTCTTGCAATCAATCTCAACAATGCTTCCTGGGCAACAATCTTCTAGTGTTGCTTTGAATCTCCATAACATTTGAAAGCTCTCCTCCCAAGTACCATGAAGATCCTCCAATGCAGACTTTTTTCTAGACCATACTTTAAAATATGACAATTCAATGTTGTAGTGTTTCTCCAATCTTCGCTGTAATTTCTTTGCACTTATAGTGGGATCCTCCTTTACAACATCTTTCACCTTTTCAGATACCCAAGCTATGGAAGCCTCTCGACCCTTCATCTTGCTTGTACTGGGACAAGTGTGGACATCCAATCCTGAGAGTTTGATCACCATGAATGTGTTGCCACCATGTAGTTTCTTTGCAAACACTCTCCAATTACAATTTTGATCTGCACACCTTGCCCTGTACCTTTTTGTGTCACTATGTTCAATCATAGTTTCAAACTCATTTTTGATGGCATATCGCCTAATAGTGTGGACAAAAGCATTATTGTCTACAAACGTGTCTCCCTCCTTAATGATTGGATTCTCTTTATCATGTGATGTGTGAGGCGCCAGAAAATCATCAATCATAGTAGCCTCATCATCAGGTACAACTTCACTATCAAAGTCTCTAATTTCTGGAACAGACCTAGCCCTCTTTCTTTGATGCATGTCTACTTCAACTGGATCAATGACTACATGATCGTCATTTTTAAAGTACCTCCACTCTTCATTTGTTCCAGTTGGCTCATCTCCATCAGGATCACACCCAATAGTCATAAAGTGCTCATTCTCTTCCTCTATAGCCATTGGTGGCCCTGCAGTTGTTTCCCCATATTTAGGTGCTTCTGCCCATGCAAATCCTTTGTCCAGTGTTTCCAAATCATTGTCCACTGCAGTAGGCATCACCTCCTCTCCTATGTTAACTGCAGCATATCCTCTTCTCCTGTGTTCACTGCACCAAGCATCTCTTTCTTTACTGTGTTCACTGCAGCAATCATCTCTTCTCCTGTGTTCACTGCAGCAAGCATCTCTTCCTTTCCTGTGTTCACTGCAGCAGACATCTCCTCCTCTCTTACATTCAGCTCACGTCTGCCCACTACCATGAACAATTTCACTAGTCTAGATGCCCTTAGCAAGTCAAGAAGCTGAGCATCGGACACCAACTTGCATGTCACATTATCCCCTGATCGAACCTAGAAATTTGCCACTTGGTCACTGCCCCATGTAAAATATGGAGCAATATCTTTCTCTAGATCAATGATTGCGTACTCTTCTGAATCAACAATCCAACTTACTGTCCTACCCCGATTGTACTCCCTTCTACCGTCTTTGATAGTGAAGTAAGCATTGACGGTGACCTCTACTTTGCATGCACTGTTCAGATCAATTCTGCAACAATAGTTACCAACATATGGAAGGGAGACCAAATGTAAGGACCAATCGATAGCAATTCCAAGTTCAGGACATAAAAAAATTGCAATTCCAAGTTCAGGACAAATGACGGTGACCTACCAGCAAACTAAATAAATAAAAATTACAATAAATTACACAGGCTTAGAAGACAGAAAAAAATGATCTTACCCATCCGGAACCTCGGCCGGATCCATTCTGCTCAAATCAGGACCAATTGCTCAGCACTATGAGAGGGGAAAAAACTAGGATTTAGAACCAGGAAAATAAGGGAGGAAGAAGAGGAATACAGGGATACACACCATGGAGTAGAGGGCAGCGCCGTCAAGGAGGCAGCCACCGCCGATGAGGTGTGCTGCTATGGAGCCTGAGCCACCGCCGGGGAAACGCGTCGCCGCGACTCTTTCGCACGGGGCGAGCGCCGCGCACTGGAGGTCCGCAATGCGACTCCTCGCACGGGAGCGAGTCGAAGCTTCTGACCGTCCTCGTGGCTGTGTTGGTTTGCCCAAGGGCAAAAACGGAAGTTGAAAAATGTGTGATCGGCAAACAGGAAAAGGGATTAACGATCATGCAACAGAAGCAAACAGAATGGTACATAGCTATTGCATTGTGATCTTTTGATGGTAAGTATCATAAGGTGATTCTTTTAATGGTATACACCTAAAGACATGTTCTTTTGATGGTATGGATCCAATTTTCCCTTCCCAAAACCATGAGTGCCTACTTTACTGGATTGCAGGTATTTAAAAGACTCGGCAATGTCACATGCATTTTATTCCCTGACCGACCATCTGTGACAGGAACTTGTTGAAAGCCAGGGAACTGGAATTAACGTCGTCATAAAAGGGTACGCATACATTGATGGAGTTTATCACCACCTCTCACGGGCGCGATAATCCACAATCTTAAAAGCGTGCAACAACACTTATCATAGTATTAATAACAAGGAGAAAAAAAAGAAAAAAGGGTGTAAAAGCAAAGATGGCCAATTATTGCTGGCGCTGGTGCCACCGTTGCCCATACATGATACATCTCTCAAGTCCGGTTCGTAATTTTTTTTTAAAAAAAAAGAAGAAGCTGTGACTACTGCCACCCCAAGTCAAGGCTTTGGAGGCTACCTATTGGCACGGTTCCGGTTCCTTCTCGAAATTTATTCCTTCTGCAACTGCTAGGACATACTAGTATGTACGATCAGTCGAGCACATGCACCCTCTGGCCTACACCCTCCGTACCATATTATCTGTCGTTTTCGATTTTCGTGCCACAAGTTTGACTCGATTTGTAGAAAATACGTACAACATTTGTATCTCCAAAAAAATTTATTAAAAAACTAGATTCAAAGATCTTTCCAATAATACTAATTATGTACCATAAATATTAATATTTTGTAATATATATTTTATCAAAGTTATTTCTCGGGAAGCGAAAGCGACAGATATTTTAGGACGGAGGGAGTGCTCTATGCATCGCTGCATGCGTTATGTGTCCCACCATTCATGGGTCTCTCACTCTCTCCACATGTTATTAAGCCTTTCGCAAGCTCGTATTTGACTTATAAGCCATGGCTTATCAGCCAACGAATAGTATTTTTCTCTCACACCAAACCAATCAACAGTACTTTCAGCCATGGCTTATAAGTTAAACCAGCCCAAACGAACACGGCGTATAACTAAGACTGTCTCCAACAATTCATACAAAGGGTGACGCATACCCAAAATCGGGCATGTACAGTGTTTTAGCCGGCTCCAACAGAAGAAGCAAACGGAGCATGTATTTTGGGTACGAGGCCAACCGGGACGCTTATTTGCGTCGTCTTTCTCCGAGACGCAAACTCTTCCGCGGCAGCGAGGTGAGCGCCAGTGGGGGGCCGCCACTGCCTTCGTCACAGACAGCGCCGACGACGCGGACGTCGCGCGCTCCTCTCCGAGAGCGGGGCTGGGGCTCGGTCCGTTGACGCGGTGGCCGTCCACCGGGCCAGGTACCGCGACGCGGCGACGGAAGCGTGGCCGCTGTTGCGACACGTGCGGGGAAGCCCGGCGTGCCGGCGGCCCACGGGGACAGTGAAGTCCGGGTGCCCGCTGGCGCTCACCTCGCTGCCGCTGGAGGTGCTCGATGCTCACTGCGACGGGAGGTGCCCTTTTTATTTGGGCACGACAACGACAACGGCGAGGCGGGGAGGGAGGCGGCCGGCGCTCACCGGATCTTGTAGGGAGGGAGGGAGCTCACCGACGAGGCGGGCCCGACGACGACAACGACGGCGGTGGCGAGGCAGGAGGGAGGCAGGCGGAGCTCGCCGGATCTGCGCGCAGGGAGGGAGGGAGGCCGTGCAGGGGAGGAAGCTCGCCGGCGATGTGGGCCCAACGACGACAGCGAGGCGGGGAGGGGGGCGGGCTGTTGGAGAAGGAAGGTTTTGGGTAGGTGTTGGTGTTTTGGACCGGCGAGCCCTCAACCAACTAGTAAATTTGTACTGCGTGTTCCCAATTCCGGATGGTGATGCAAAGAGACACAAAGTTTATACTGGTTCGGGTAATGGGTACCCTACGTCCAGTTCGAGAGATCGATCTTGTATTCTTTGCACCGAAATGCTCGTAGTAGGGGGTTACAAGCAGGGCGAGAGAGGGAGCTAGCCCCAGGTCTCTTCGCGGTGCGGTGTGGATTACTTGAGATGTTGATCTCAAGTCGTAGGAAAGCTCGTGTGTTCCTCTGAGCGTTGTGCGCGAGTTCGTCACGTGGGCCTAGGCCTAATCGTAAGTGTCCGATCCCCCGAAACGGCCCTGGTCCCTCCCTTTTATAGTTGAAGAGGGGACAAGGGTGATACATGCGCTAGTTACATGGTGTCGTGCGAATGGAGGCGGCATGTCCGAGCCCTATAGCCTATTGCTGTGGCGGCGTGGTCGACGGAGTGGTCCTGTCCTTGAAGTACTGGGGCGACACGCCGGTCACATCCGTTCCTGTGCGTCGTGGGGGCTCCAGTGTTTGCTTGAAGCGGGGCGTGGCGATCGACACGCCGGCCATCGTGCGCTGACTGCAAGAGAAGCCAAGGCTCAACGGGTGCCGAGGCCGAGCCATCATGGGAGGCTCGGCAGACGTGAATCCCGCGGTTGCCGAGGCCCTATAGTAGATTGATGAGGCTTGAAGGGAGCGGCTGGGCTTGTATGCTGATTCTGAGGCTATGGTAACCTGGACCTGACTCCCCATGCCGCGTTGTTTCGGGGGCAGGGATTAGGTGGCACAATGTAGTTCAGGCGCTGATCGTGGGCACAGCACCAGCGCACAGTGCCCGATAACCCCTACCCCATCCTGCTCTGGACGGTATGGCGCCGATGTGACCTCCCGTCCCGTCGGCCACTCCGTGGTGTTGAGCCGCCGTCCGGCTAAGATTGCGGGAGTGGTTGACGCATTAACGGGACACGACGCGTTGTCGGGAAGGCTGGTCAAGGCGGGAGCGACGGGTTATTGCCGAGCCGACCTCGAGTGATGCGGAGAATCGCTGTCTCATTCGAGGCTGTACATGCGGGGCCTCGGGCAAGACGGAGAAGGGGTTCCTTGTCGAGGCCTCCCATACGAGGCCTCGCGCGAGGCGGAGATTCGTCAGGCCATCGAGACCTCCCGTGCGAGGCCAAAGGCGAGGCGAAGAGCCGGTGGGCTCAGACGGGGCCGGTGATTAACCAATGGCTTACCTTCTGGCTTTGTTTTTTATGGGGTTGAAGTGGATCTTTCGATATACGCTAGGGGTACCCCATTTTATGGTACCCAACAGTAGCCCCCCAGCCTTAGGGAGAGCGTGAGCGCTCTTCTTGAGGTTTTGATGAGGCTCGACTTGCGGTAGCTCCTGGCGGAACGGTGTTTTGTACTTTGAGGCCTCGATGGGTGCGCGCGAGTGCACCCGCCGGGTGTAGCCCCCGAGGCCCTGGGGGAGTGGATTCATTACCCCAGGGTCTTTTTCTCCCTTTGAGCGAGGGATTTTATCGCATTTGCCGAGTCCACAAGTGTGAGTTCGGGTCGTGGGGTTTCGGCAAGGTCGCAGGAAGAGCCCCCGAGCCTCCGCACGGAGCGAGAGGGCGATCAGGAGCTCCCCTGACTTTTTGTACGACCCTCACGCTTCCTTTTCGCTCGGAAGGAGGGGTGGAATATGCCAGGCTACCCTCGGTGGGCGCGAGTGGTGACACTTCCGGTGAGCTGTTATCGGGTAGTCCGAGTGGAGGCCCATGCCCCGTTCGCTAGGGGTTGGCTAGTGGTCCAGAGACGCACTCCAAGAGTACCAGAGGGTTTCTCTAGTGGGTGCCGGGGCCGTTTGCTGGGCCCCGGTGGCTCGGTGCCTCTCTACAGTGGGATCCCATTCGGAGACCTCTCTGCCGGTCTCGGACACAACTTTGGGCATCCCAAGCATTTCGCTTGCTTAGGTCTCGGCCCCGTACGGGCTCGCCCACGGTTGTCCCTGACTCTATTGCCCTAGGGCGGCTGTCGAAACCCCTTAGGGCCCAGCCTTCAAACCCCTGGACCGTAATGGGCTCGGTGCCTCGTTCCTTCGTCTGAAAGGAATAGGGTGGGGGGATATCTCCCCCATCGGCTCGACAATGGCTAGCGTGCCTTTTGAGGCGATGTTCTCAGGGAGGTGAAACGACGCTTGCCGCTGCAGCGGTTGGACGCGACGTGGTGTCAGTGGATGGGACGTAACTGTTCCCGCGATTAACGAGGAAAAGGTGGGCACGTGGGTGGTAAAATCGGATCGAGATTAACCGCGCCGGATCTGGGGGAAACTTCCCTGATTTCATCGACCGTGCATTTCGCCTTCACCCTGCATAAATACGCAACGAGCCTCGCCCCTCCCCTCGTTACCTTGCCTGCATTAGCTCTGCCCTCATTGAGCCATCGCTAGAACAGCGAGCACCGAGAAGAAGGGAGAAGGGCGAGGCAGAGAGAGAGAGAGACTCACCTCTGTATTCGAACCCTCCACCGCACTCATGGCCGGCGACATCGTTGTCATCGAGGTGGACCCTTGGGATCCATCCGACATCACCGTGGAGATGCTTCAGTTGCTCGTCGACGGCTGACTCCTTCGTCCGGTGACCGACCCCAACAGGCCGGAGTGGATCGCTCCGTCGGGCGAGCCGGAGCTGAGGCCTCACGATGGTTATGTCGTGAGCTTCGTGTCCTTTCACGAGTGCGGCCTTGGCGTCCCGGCGGACCAGTTCATGCGGGCGCTCCCGCACTACTATGGCGTGGAGCTCCATAATTTCAACCCCAATTCTATCGCGCAGGTGGCCATCTTCGTCGCTGTCTACGAGGGGTATTTGGGGATTGCTCCCCATTGGGATTTGTGGCTCCATCTCTTCTGAGCGGGGCATACCACCAAGCCGACGGGCAAGTCGGGTACGAGGAAGGCGGTGAGGGCCGGCGGCTGCACTCTCCAAGTGCGCTAGGACCACCAGCACCTCTACATCCCAGCCTAGCTCGCGTCAACCAATCGTCGATGGTACACGAGCTGGTTCTATCTCCGCAACGACGACGGCGGACTTCCCCCCTACACTGGGCGGATTGTCGGGAGCTGCCCGGAGAGATGGAAGTATGGCGTCCTAAGGGAGGATCAGCCCAAGCTGCAGCCACTCCTGGAGGGGCTGCAGAGGCTACGGGACTGCTGCCTTACCTCAGCTGTGGTCGTGGCCGCCTTCCACCGCCAGAGGGTGCTGCCGCTGATCGCTCGACGGCGGCGCCTATTCGAGTTGAGGCCGGATGAGCCGATCGCGGGCATCCGGATGCCCGCCTCCGCCCTCTCTAACGAGGAAATCCTTCGCCAGGTGAGGGAGACGGTGGATGCAAAGCTGAGGAGTGGTGGTCTAACCACACTCGCGATGCGTCCGTCACGGGGGTTCCTCTCGCTGGTAAGTCACGCGCCGCTGCAGCCCCCGAGCATTCTCCTTCTCTCATTACTTCCCATTTCCTTATCCACGTTTGCCGTTCTTGTAGGGGACGAGGGATGCCAGCTCCCGAGGACGCGAGGCGGTGGGCGATCAACTGGGCGCACGCCAAGGCGTAGAAAAAGCAGAAGGACGCCAAGGTGGCAAAGCGCACGAAGCAGATCCTTGCGTGGGAGAAACTAGATGAGCACCGCCGACAGCAAAGGAAGGATGGCCTCCCATTAGAGGAGTCCCCATCACCGTCGCTATCGACGAATGCCTCGGACGGAGATGACGAGGGCAAGATGGGGTGGGGTCGCCTGGACCATCTCCCTAACATCGGGGAGATGGTGCCCGGGGCGTCGGCAAGCAGCCCGGCGCTCCCAAGAGGAGTTGTCCTGGGGTCAGCAATAGCCTGCCCCGAGGCCGAGGCCGACACACCCAAGGCGCGGGCGCTGGGCAAGTGTGCTGTCAGCCCGGTGGGCTCGACGGCGGCAGCGGAGCAGGTGGCGGCGGGTGCGATGCAACTGCCCCCATAGAGGACCGAGGGGGCGCCGAGGCCCGTCGAGGATCGGCCGGCGCCGGCAGATACAGAGGCCGTGCCCCTACCGCCGCCACCACCTTTGCAGACGAGGGTTGCAGTGCTGAAGCGGTTGGAGCCTCGCTCAGGGTAAGCGTATTTTTGGTAGAGCCGCAGCGTTTTTCTGTTCGTTCTTCGGTCTCGTGCTGACCCTGCAAGTGATTTGTCCTTAGTCAGAGGTGACGTGTGGAGGTGCTTTCCTTGGCGCCCCTCAAGGCGCTCAAGGTGAGCCCTGGCTCCACCGCCCACTGGGTGGCGGAGGCGCAAGACGCCATACAATGTGGCGCGGCATCGGTGAGGGCCGACCTGAAGGAGCCGGCCACCTAAGGAGGGCTGCCGAGGCGAACCAGACACAGATGGGGGAGGGAGCGCCTCCGCCCCGCGAGGGCGAGGCTCGTGAGTCAGATGGGGCCAAGGTGCCCTTAGTTGTCAAGGCCACCGAGGTCGAGGCCCTCGGGGTCTCTGAGGCTGAGGCGACGGAGGCCGGGGCGCCCAAGACCGCCGAGGCCGCAGTGGTGGGGGTCGGCATTTCCGCGACCACCGAGGCCACGATGGTGGAGGCCGAAGCCCCCGAGACCACCGAGGCCACGATGACGGAGGCTGGAGCCCCCGAGACCACCGAGGCCGACGTGATGGCGGAGAGGCCATTGGCCCAGGAGGTGGAGATGAAGGCGGCGGAGGCCTTGGTGGCACCCTTGGTTCAAGGCCTGCCGTCATTGCGGGAGAGCACCTAGGAGGCGGAGGTCCATCCGATCTCCTCCGATGATACTTCCCAGGCGCGGGAGGTGGTCGACGCTGAGGTGACCGACGTCGTGGAATAGCCGGTTCTGACCCTGGGCGAGGGAAGCTCGGCCCTCGTGCGGGTGCGACCTGAGCCTCGCGGGTGAGATCACCCGCGTGTCCTGTGGCAGAGCCAGGGCGACCCTAAGGGGGAGCCTCTGTTCGCCCTCGAGGACGTAGCTGAGGGCGGGCGCTGGGACACCTTCGAGCAATACCGCCAGCTGGCGGAGCGGTCACTACGGATGGCGTTGTCCGTGGTGGCCGATGAACTGCCCGGAGTCGCCTAGGTTCACGCTTTCTTTTCTCATGCGATGTTGTCTTTTTCTGAGTTTTGTTGTAGTGAATGACCCATGTTCTACTTCCCCAAGAGCTCGAGACCCGGTCCCTTGGGAAGTCGGTCTTTCTCCGGCGGGAGAGGGACATCTGGTGGCGCGGAGCGCGGAGGTGGAGGACCTTCGTCTTCGTTGTGCTGATGCGAAGGTCTAGGTGGCCACGGCCCAGGAGCAGGTTGCCCCTTTGGCGGCGCAGGTCAAGGAGTTGGAGGAGGAGCTGACCCGCGTCGCCGGTGATTAGGATGCCTTCAGGTCCCGGGCTGAAGAAGCAACGGCCTTGGGCAAGGCCCTTGCTGGGAAGCTAGGGGTAGAGCAAAGTGCGCACCAGCTGACGAAAGGCGCCTTGGATGAGGCCCTTACGGTGGTTGAGGCTTCCCGGACCGAGGCTGTGGTTTGGAGGGGGAAGGCCGAGGGTGAGTCCTGCTCCCCTCGTTTTATTCGCTTTTCTTGTGTTCGCCTCCTAACTTCTTGGTGTGATGCAGAGCTGGGGAGAGAGGCTTCTAGGGTGGCCGAGGCTTCTCGGGTTGAGGCCCAGCGCCTGAAGGAAAAGGTCGAGGCTTCCCGGGCCGAGGCCCAGCGCTGGGGAGAGAAAGCCGAGGCCTCTCGGGTCGAGGCCCGACGCTGGGAGCAGAAGGCCAGGGGTGAGTCCCATAGGCTTCCGTCCCTTTTTTGGCTTGTTTTTCTTTACGCTCAACCCCACTCCGTTTCCTTGGGCGCAGAGTTGGAGGCGGAGGTCACCCGGGCGGCCGAGGCTTCCGTCACGGTGCAGGTGGTGCTCGAGACCGAGATCGAGGAGCACGACGCACTGAAAGGTGCCGCCCGTACCGCCTGTGAGGCCCTGGAGGTCAAGGGGGTTCAGTCAGGCAACTCCCTTGGGAGCCGTCTGGTTGCGTTGAGCGGCCAAATGCAAGAGCAGCTCCGAGGAGCGCTGCACACGGGTGTCAAGCGCGCACTGGCCGTCATCGCCTCGCACTACATCGGCGTTGACCTCCTAGCCATCAGCGATGGCTATGTCCTGCCTGACGATGACGAGGAGGCCGACGAGGTGGTCACAAAGCTGATGGAGGCGGCGGAATGCCCCAGCACGGCGCTGGCGACGCTGTTCGAAGAGGAGGTGGTCCCTCCCCTGCCGTCTGCCGATGCTGGAGGTCTTGAGCCTTGACCTGGGCCCAAGAGGCCATGTAAATGGGATAGGGATTGATTTTGTATCGTAACGCTTGTGGCCATCGAGGCCTTTTTTTTAACGTACTTGTGTTTCTTAATCGTTTTTCTTGTATTTCTGAGCCTCTGGCCTCTGTTGTCTCTGATCAGATTTCTTTTGCAAAAAACCTCCTTGGAACCTAAGCCGCCCCTTGGGCGAAAGGTGGTGAGGGAGTGCCATAGCCCAGGGGCGTAGGCCGTCTCGCGACTCTACCGGCCTTCTGCTTAGGAAACAGACTTTTCGGTCCGTGGGTTTTTACAACCGATTCGTCAGAGCGTGCTAGAGAGTTTTGGCATAGGAATTTTTTCGAAAAACGACTAAAGAATGGTGCGTGGGACTTAGGGGAGAGTCCCCCATCTAGCCCCCGAGGGAGGCCCGGTTCTGCAGAGGCAGAGCCGAGTCTCCCTTACAGTGCTATCGTATTGCCGAGACCCGTGATGGGTCCGGGGGGTCTCTCAAATAATTAGAACAACTAAAGAACGCTTCTTAATTGTATTTCGAGAAACAATGTATACAATGCTTGAAAATTTAAGGGTAAAAACGACATAGCTGTTCTATGTTCCAAGCGTTGGTGAGGATTTCGCCCTTCTCGTTGGCTAGCTTGTAGGTCCCGGGCTTCAACACTTGGGCGACGATGTATGGTCCTTCCCATGGTGGGGTCAGCTTGTGGCGGCCCTTGTTGCTCTGTGTTAGCCTCAACACCAGGTCGCCTACCTTCAAGTCTCGGCTTTGAATGCGCCGGGCTTGCTGGTACTTGGCCAAATGCAGCAGTGCAACGTCTCGGGCCTCCTCCAGTTGGTCGAGGGCGTCCTCGTGGGTGGTGCGGTTGCTTTGCTCGCTGTAGGCCTATAGCCTCGGGGAACCATATTCCAAGTCAGTGGGGAGGATAGCCTCGGCTCCATAGACTAGGAAGAAAGGTGTAAACCCCGTGGCTCGGCTTGGTGTGTTCCTCAGGCTCCAGATGACCGACGGGAGTTCGGCGAGCCATTTCTTGCCAAACTTCTTCAACCGGTTGTAAATTCTTGGCTTGAGGCCTTGTAGGATCATGCCGTTGGCACGTTCTACTTGGCTATTTGTCCTTGGGTGTCCTACGGCCGACCAGGCCACACGGATGTGGTGGTCGTCGCAGAATGTCAAGAATTTTTTGCCGGTGAACTGTGTCCCGTTGTCGGTGATGATGGTGTTCGGGACTCCAAACCTGTGGATAATGTCGGTGAAGAATTGCACTACTTGCTCGGATTTGATTTGATTGATCGGACGAGCCTCGATTCATTTGGAGAACTTATCGATTGCAACCAGTAGATGGGTGTAGCCCCCGGGGGCCTTCTGTAGAGACCCGACCATGTCGAGCCCCCATACGGCAAATGGCCATGTGATGGGTATGGTTTGGAGGGCTTGGGCTGGGAGGTGCGTCTGCCGCGTATAGTACTGGCATCCCTCATAGGAGCGTACCAACTTGGTGGCGTCGGCCACCGCCGTCGCCCAGTAGAACCCTTGGCGGAAGGCGTTTCCGACGAGCGTCCGAGGTGCCGCATGGTGCCCGTAGGCCCCTGTGTGCAAGTCCCAAAGTAGGGCTTGGCCTGCCTCGGTGGTGATGCATCGTTGGAGGACACCAGAGGGACTTCGCCTGTACAATTTGCCGTTGCAGAGGACGTAAGTTTTGGTTTGTTGCGTAAGCCATCGGGCTTTGGTCCTATCACTAGGAAGCTCTCCCTGAGCGAGCCAATCAAGGAACGAGTCTCACCAGTCCGAGTCCTGGCCGGTCTAGGGAGGCCCCGTGTCGACTTCCATGACCTCGGGCTCGGCCGATGGAGTCTCGGCGGCAGAGGGGGCATCGAGCCCCGCGGTGGGTTCGGTCGGTGGTCACTCTTCCACTGCCGAGGCGTAGTCAATGGAAGGCTTGTGGAGGTCCCTGGCAAAGATGTTCGGGGGGACTGGAGCCCGTGCCGAGGCCATCTTTGCCAGTTCGTCCGCGGCCTCGTTGTATTTCCGCGCGATGTGGTTAAGTTCGAGACCGTCGAACTTGTCTTCTAGGCGATGTACCAACTTGTAGTACGCCTCCATTTTGGGGTCGAGGCAGTTTGACTCCTTCATGACTTGATCAACGACGAGCTGCGAGTCGCCCCAGATGTTGAGACGCCATACTCTAAGTTCGATGGCGATCTACAAGCCATTGATGAGACCTTTGTACTAGGCTGCGTTGTTGGAGGCGGCAAAGTGGAGCCGAACCATGTAGAGCATGTGTACTCCAAGGGGTGAGATGAAGAGCAGACCCGCGCCTGCCCCAGTCTTCATCAGGGACTTATCGAAGTACATGGTCCAGCACTCCGTCTGAATTTGAGCAGGTGGCAGTTGGGTGTCGGTCCACTCAGCCACAAAATCGGCCAAGACCTGGGATTTTATTACTTTTCGAGGCGCAAAGGTCAGGGCTTCCCCCATGAGTTCAACGGCCGACTTGGCTATCCTACTCGAGGCCTCCTAGTTATGGATTATCTCTCCCAGGGGGAAAGACGATACCACAGTCACCGGGAGGGACTCGAAGTAGTGGCGCAGCTTGCGTCGAGCCAAGACTATGGCGTAGATCAGCTTTTGGATGTGGGGGTAGCGTGTTTTGGCCTCGGAAAGCACTTCGCTGATGAAGTAAACAGGTCGTTGGATGGGCAGAGCATGCCCTTCTTCCTGCCTCTCCACTACCACGGCCGCGCTGACTACTTAGGTCGTTGCGGCGACGTAGAGTAAGAGGGCCTCGTCCCTGGCCAATGGTACCAGGATAGGAGGATTGGTGAGCAGCGCTTTGAGCTTGGCGAGGGCTTCTTCGGCCTCGGGGGTCCAAGAAAAGCGTTCGGATTTCCTCAAGAGACGGTAGAGAGGCAAGCCTTTTTCACCAAGGCGCGAGATGAAGCGGCTCAGGGCCGCAAGGCATCCCATGACCCTCTATACTCCCTTGAGGTCTCGGATCGGTCCCATGCTGGTCATGGCCGAGACCTTCTCTAGGTTGGCCTCGATGCCGTGTTCCGAGACTATGAATCCCAAGAGCATGCCTCGGGGGACCCCGAACACACACTTCTCGGGGTTGAGCTTGATGCCCAGCCTTTCTGGACTTGACCACAATGTCGTCCACATAGGCCTCGATGGTTCGCCCGATGTGGTCACCAAAGACCTAGGTCATGCACCACTGGTACGTGGCCCCTGTGTTTCTGAGGCCGAAAGGCATAGTCACGTAGCAGTACATGCCGAATGGGGTGATGAAAGAAGTCGCGAGCTGGTCGGACTCTTTCATCTTGATTTGATGGTAACCAGAATATGCATCAAGGAAAGATAGGGTCTCGCACCCCACAGTGGAGTCAACGATTTGATCAATTCGAGGTAATGGGAAGGGGACTTTTGGATAGGCTTTATTCAAACCGGTGTAGTCTACACATATCCTCCATTTCCCATTTTTCTTCTTAACTAACACAGGGTTAGACAACCACTCTGGATGGGATACTTCCTTGATGAACCCGGCCGCCAAAAGTTTCTGCACCTCCTCACCGATGGTCCTGCGCTTTTCCTCATCGAATCGGCGTAGGCGCTGCTTCACCGGTCTGGAGCTGGCCCGGATGTCTAAGGCGTGCTCGGCGACCTCCCTTGGTATGCCCGGCATGTCCGAGGGACTCCACGCGAACATGTCGTCATTTGTGCGGAGAAAGTCAACGAGCACGACCTCCTATTTGATGTCGAGGGTGGCGCTGATCCTCAGCGCCCGGTCGTCGAGGCAGGCGGGGTCGACTGGGACGAGTTTGATGGCCTCCATGGGCTCGAACATCCTGGCTCGACGCTTGGGCTCGGGTAGCTGGCTGCCGAGTCGGTCGAGGTCGACGATGAGGGTCTCGGCTTCCACGAGAGCCTCGACGTATTCGATGCACTCGACATCGCAGTCGTATGCATGCTCGTAGGTGGACTCGATCGTGATGACGCCGTTGGGACCCGACATCTTGAGCTTGAGGTAGGTGTAGTTGGGGACCGCCATGAACTTGGCGTAGCACGGCCGCCCTAGGATGGCGTGGTAGGTTCCCCTGAATCCAACCACTTCGAAGGTAAGGACCTCCTTGCGGTAGTTGGAGGGGGTGCCGAAGCAAACAGGAAGGTCAATGCGTCCGAGGGATCGCGTGCGTTTCCTCGGCACGATGCCGTGGAAAGGCGCGGCGTCACCTCGGAGCCGCGACTGGTCGATCTCCAGGAGCTCCAGGGTGCTGGCATAGAGGATGTTGAGGCCGCTGCCTCTGTCCATCAACACCTTGGTGAGTCGGTGTTGCCAATGATCGGGTCGATGATGAGTGGGTACTGCCCAGGATTCAGGACATGGTCGAGGTGGTCATATCGATCAAAGGTGATCACCTCCCGAGACCAGTCGAGGTATCGGGGAGTGGCCACCTTGATCAAGAAGACCTCCCGGCGTTCCCTCTTTTGCTGGCACGCCGTAAGGCATGCCGAGGGTCCACCAAAGATCATGAAGGTGTTGTGCACCTCGGGGAACCCATCGTCCTTGTCATCATCCCGATCGCCAGCGCCTTTCTGCTTGGCATCGTCATTGGGGAGCCTGAGCTTGGCGTAGTAACGCCGGAGCATGGAGCAATCCTCGAGGGCGTGCTTTACCAGGCCCTGGTGGTAAGGGCAGGGTTTCTTAAGCATGTCGTCGAAGGGCCTAGGGCCCCTGGGGCCTCGGGGATTCTTACGCTCTGCGGCCGCGATCAGATCGGCCTCGAGGATATCCTGCTTCCCCTGGTGACCCTTTTTGTTTCTCTTGGGGAGGTAGGGAGCCGAGGCCTCGGGGCCCTCGTCCCTCTGCTTCCCTTTGGCGTCGCTGTCGGGGAAGATGGCCCCAATAGCCTCTTCGCCTGAGGCGAAGTTGGTGGCGATGTCGAGGAGCGCAGCGGCCGAGTGCGGCACGTTCCGGCCTAACTCTCGGACCAAGTCTTGGCAGGTGGTGTCGGAGAGGAAAGCATGGACGATTTCCGAGTCGCCAACGCTGGGCAACTCGGTGCACTGTTTGGAGAAGCATCGGATGAAGTCTCGGAGAGACTCGTCCGGTTTCTAGCGACAGCTCTTAAGGTCCCAGGAGTTTCCAGGGCGCACGTATGTGCCCTGGAAATTCCTGACGAAGATCCTAACCAAGTCGCGCTAGTCGTGGATCTGTGAGGGAGGAAGGTGCTTGAGCCAGGCTCGCGCCGAGTCTGACAAGAGCAAGGGGAGGTTGCGGATGATGAGTAGGTCATCGTCCGCGCCACCTAGCTGACAAGCCAGGCAGTAATCGGCAAGCCAGAGTTCAAGATTGGTCTCGCCGCTATACTTCATGAGGTTGGCTGGTTGCCAAAATCGGGTCGGGAAATGAGCAGCGCAGATGGCCCTACTGAAGACTCGAGGGCCAGGCGGTTCAGGAGAAGGACTGCGGTCCTCCTCACTATCATAACAGCCACCTCGGTGTGGATGGTAGCCCCGGGCGAGCCCCTCATTGTCGTGGCGTCATCGCCTGCTGACCACCTCATGGTCTCCCTGCACCTCGCGTTGGTTGTCGAGGCAGTCAAGCAGCAAGGGGACCATGTGGGCTATCGGTGCTCGAGCGGGCTCAGGACAAGCTGAGGCTTCCCTATCCTGCCGAGGCGGTGCTGCGGGAAGGTCCGAGGCGCCCTCGCGCCATCGGGAGGCGGAACTCTCGGCTTGCTGCACCGCGGCGGTCTCGAGGAGATCTCGGAGCTCGCCGCGGACCCGTCGCCCCTCCGTGGTAGAAGGCTCGGGCATCTCGTGGACTAGCATCGCCGCAGCCGCGACATTCTGGCTAGCGTGATTGAAGATTGGGGGTTGCTCACTCCCCTCGTCATCGTGGATGCGGTGGTGCACGTCGTGGGCCCTCCGTCGGGCTCCTCCGCCATCGCCACGACCTCGCTGCTCCTGTTCGAGAGAGTCTCGAAGCTGCTGTAGGAGGAGTCGATCTTGTTCGACCTTGGCCTAGAGCTCACGGAGCTGTTCCAGGTCCGGGCGTTGAGGTTGTGCGGGGGCAAGGTTCTTGCTCCACGCTGCCGGTGGGACAACGCGTGGAGGTGTGGCGGCGTCCGCTCCCTGGCAAAGCGGGGACCGGTTGCCTACACCCTCGTCCTCCTCGCCCGCCCTTGGCATCCCGAGCCTGACGTGGAAACACTCGTGAGTAGGGTCGTGGGTGCCCTCGTCGTCGGAATCGAAGTAGCCGAAGCAGTAGTCGCTTGCGGCCAAGAAGCGGCGCATGGCTTCAGGGTTGTGGAGTCCAGAAAAATCCGCTCCAGCCCACGCCTCGTCCTCCTTCGAGGAGTCAGCGTGGGTGTGGGTCGACGCGGTGGTGTTGAAGTCGAGGGCGAAGCGCTGGCTGCATCCGGAGGGATCCACGTGAGCGAAAGCATAGGCGTAAGCGTAGGAGGCGGCGGCATTTCCCAACCTAAAGGGGTATGGGGCTAGTGCCATCACCGGGTTCTGCTCCGCCAGAGTTGGCCCCTCAGGGAGTGGTGGAGCGGAGCTTGATGACGGGGCGTCGCCATGCGCCGTCGGCATTTTTCCCTTGTCTAGGCTCAGGCTAGACAGGTCCCCAACCAGGGACCTTGTGCCAACAGCTGGGCGTGGGATACCGGCGGGGCGTGGCGCATCGCCCTGGGTTTGCGCAGTGTCATCGGGGTGACCCTGCTCACGTCGTGCCTGGCGAGCGTGGCCGCCCGGGCGCCGCCTGCGCCTGGGCTACCGGTGCGTGACGTCGTCGGTCGGTGAGGCTCGGGGCGTGAGGAGTCCCATGTCGTACTCATGCCCTAGAGACATGAACTCTAGGCTCCCAAACTAGATCACCGTGCCGAGACGTAGTGGTCGTACGGGGTCTGCCATCCGGAACTTGTTGGGATGACGAAACTGACACGCAGAGGCCCCTACTTGGCGCGCCAACTGTCGGTGTTTTGCATCGGCGAGCCCTCAACCAACTAGTAAATTTGTAATGCGTGTTCCTAATTCCGGATGGTGATGCAAAGAGACACAAAGTTTATACTGGTTCGGGTAATGGGTACCCTACGTCCAGTTCAAGAGATCGATCTTGTATTCTTTGCACCGAAATGCTCGTAGTAGGGGGTTACAAGCAGGGCGAGAGAGGGAGCTAGCTCCAGGTCTCTTCGTGGTGCGACACGGATTACTTGAGATGTTGATCTCAAGCCGTAGGAAAGCTCGTGTGTTCCTCTGAGCGTTATGCGCGAGTTCGTCGCGTGGGCCTAGGCCTAATCGTAAGTGTCCAATCCCCCGAAACGGCCCTGGTCCCTCCCTTTTATAGTTGAAAAGGGGACAAGGGTGGTACATGCGCTAGTTACATGGTGTCGTGCGAATGGAGGCGGCATGTCCGAGCCCTGTAGCCTATTGCTGTGGGGGCGTGGTCGACGGAGTGGTCCTGTCCTTGAAGTACTGGGGCGACGCGCTGGTCACATCCGTTCCTGTGCGTCGTGGGGGCTCCAGTGTTTGCTTGAAGCGGGGCGTGGCGGTCGACGCGCCGGCCATCGTGCGTTGACTGCGAGAGAAGCCAGGGCTCAGCGGGTGCTGAGGCCGAGCCATCGTGGGAGGCTCGGTAGACGTGAATCCTGCAGTTGCCGAGGCCCTACAGTAGATTGCTGAGGCTTGGAGGGAGCGGCTGGGCTTGTATGCTGATTTCGAGGCTATGGTGACCCGGACCTGACTCCCCATGCCGCGTTGTTCCGAGGGCAGGGATTAGGTGGCACAGTGTAGTTCAGGCGCTGATCGTGGGCACAGCACCAGCGCACAGTGCCCGGTAACCCCTACCTCGTCCTGCTCTGGACGGTATGGCGCCGATGTGACCTCCCGTCCCGTCGGCCACTCCGCGGTGTTGAGCCGCCGTCCGACTGAGATTGCGGGAGTGGTTGACGCATTAATGGGACGTGACGCGTTGTCGGGAAGGCTGGTCGAGGCGGGAGCGACGGGTTATTGCTGAGCCGACCTCGAGCGATGCGGAGAATCGCTGTCTCGTTCGAGGCTGTACACGCGGGGCCTCGGGCGAGACGGAGAAAGGGTTCCTTGTCGAGGCCTCCCGTACGAGGCCTCGCGCGAGGCGGAGATTCGTCAGGCCATCGAGACCTCCCGTGCGAGGCCAAAGGCGAGGCGGAGAGCCGGTGGGCTCGGACGGGGCCGGTGATTAATCAATGGCTTACCTTCTGGCTTTGTTTTTTATGGGGTTGAAGTGGCTCTTTCGATATACGCTAGGGGTACCCCGTTTTATGGTACCCGACAGTAGGTGACCTATTTACTGTGCAGAACTCAAATCCAGGTGTAGGTCGCTGATTTAGGCATCGGCTGTTGGAGATAGTCAGCCTGTTCGCTTGGTCGTATTTGGCTTATAAGCCATGGCTTATCAGTCAACGATCAGTATTTTTCTCTCACACCAAATCAGCCAATCGTATTTTCAGCCATGGCTTATAAGCCAAACCAACCTAAACGAATAGGGGAGTCTGAGCATGCGCCAGTCTCGTCCTAGATACTCATTGTTTAGGACCTGTTTATGGCTTATTTCAGTCAGCATCAAGCTAGGGCGATATGTACACTACAGTCACCTGATCCATAATTAAGAGAGCTTACGGAGGAAGCCATGCACGAGGCAAATAAATAACCAGACTCTTATATTAGTCTACTAGTGTTACAATTTTTGTCAGCTAATCTCGCAGCAGTAACATACTAAAAAGGGTGTTTGGTTGTTTCTCCTAAACTTTAGTCGTTATCCTATCGAACGTTTGACACATGTATAGAGTATTAAATATAGACTAATTGCATAATTTACAACTAATTTGCGAGACGAATCTTTTAAGCATAATTAGTCCATGATTTGATAATATAGTACTATAGTAAACATATACTAATAACAGATTAATTAGGCTTAATAAATTCGTCTCGTGAAATAACGATGGATTCTGTAATTTATTTTTTATTAATATTTAAACACCTCGTACAACATCCTCATGTGGTACCTCTAAATTTTAATCATCGAATTCAAACGCCCCCTGACATTAAATCTCAGGCTGCTAGTATTTCTCTGGCCTGGAGTAAATGACCTGACTGACAGACTTGAATCATTGAGTGGACTGCAGAGTGCATACCCTTCCCAGACCCAGACTGAAGCCCCGCCGCCCCGAAGGCCGAACCTCCACGCACCCAGGCCAGGCATCCCCAAGCTCCGTGCGCCGGCAACCCGACGGCCGCGCTCCGGCCCGGCGTGGTTTCCTCCGCACCAGAACCAGGCGGCTGCGCCACGGGTTCCAACTCCTAGCCCGACGGCCGGCCACGCCCGCACATCTCGGCCCGGCGTCTCATTCTCCGCACCCGTGGCCGTGCAGGGGCTCCTTCTCTGCGCCCGACGGATCTGAGCAGGGATCAGGCGGAAGCCACATTTTTCCAGCTCGATCCTTCTCCCACCTCTTCCTTCTCTCAGTCTCAGCGCGATTTACGAGAAGCTGTTGGTGAAGCTGAGGTTGAAATGCTACCAAACGCACCCGGTGTAAGATACTAAGATGACACAACCCTCTCTCGCTTCGCCGGCTTCGGCATCTCCGCTTTCCTTTCTTCTTTGCTAATCCACTGATTTTTTTTTCCTTCTCTCCCAACAAACTAACCACAGGTGAGCATGACCTCCGATACTAGCAAGGCATGAATCAGATCTACGTACTACTACTCATCTCCCGACGCACTCCATATTCTTCTTACAAGAGCCCACATCTCAAACCATTACCATAAATCAGGTGATGTGCTTACATGCTTTGCTTTGAAAGCAATTGTGCAACCTCACTGAAAGCAACCTGATCACCATCTTGTTTTCTTTATCTCCAACACAGTTCGCACTTTGCAGTCGTCAGCACTTGATTGGCATCAAGCTAGCACACAAAGAGGTAATCACAAACAAGACATATCACCAAACATCAGTGTTGTATTTGTTTGCTACTGTATTTTACAGTTTTATTACTACTTTGTTATATGGTGCATGTCCGCTTTCCTTTTTCGTCTTTAATTACTAGTTACTAGTTATCTGATTTAATTTTTTCTCCCAACAAACCACGTACAGGTGACTAGGTGAGGTGAGCGTGCCCTGTCCTCGACATTGATCCTGGTAGCGAGTCATACATACTAAGGCCTCATTCGGTTATCCAGGAACGATACCCTGTAATAATTTCCAGCCAGAATGGTTCACTAATTTGTATAACCTTGATCAGCTGGAATGGTTCTTGGGCCCATTCCACCCTAACCTAACGAGGGCTAAACCAGATATGCTACTCATCTCCAACACAGTTCGCAGGCAGCACTTGGTTGACAACTAACAGGCACATAAAAAAGGTAATTAATCAAACAGTAAGACATAAACCAAGCATCAGTATATCCCGTCGTGTTGTAATTTTTCACAGTTGCTATTACTTTGTTTTCTGTTAAAGGTCGCCAAGTATTCTCTGCTTTAACCATAGAACTGCTCTTGTTGTTGTATTAATTTGTGTAGATGGGGTAGTCTGGATTGCTGAGGTGTATACTATTCTGGTTACCTAATGATTAGCAAAGGGATTTTCAGAGGACGGAATGGTTTCATCCCCTTCTGTCTTCTGTCAATCTCCTTAGTTTTTATATTTTCTTCCTGTACATCTTAATAAGGGGTCAGTCCATCTCCCGTAAAATTTTATTTCCCTTTTTGTTCTCTCACAAGTAATTCTCAGTTGCTTGCTCTTGCATTTTTCGTGGTTGCTCACTTGCTCTGTTTTCATCCTATGGAGGAGTTTAGAACTCTTATCAATAATTATTATACATCTGGACACTGCATATACTTTATTTTTTTCTTTCTGGTAACCATGTGAATGTTTTTTTTTTATAATATATGACTGTTACACTTGTACATAGGGTTTCTTTTGAACTATCTTTAGTACAAAATGTGATTTATCTAGAAGTTGCCATTTTTATTCTATACAAGAATTATCTGTTTAGTATTTATTCCCTCATACTCTTATATTGATTCATTCAAAACAGCTCGTATCAGTTTGCTAGCCCACAAGAGCGCTTGTTTCTTGTTCTGCTGTATGCTTTTTGTGAGAAATTAATTGTTTCGCAAGTTGGAGCACCCACATTTGTTTTCCCTATAAAAGTGCTTGAGTAATCAGGAATGGATAGTGGAGCTACTAAACGTGAAATATTGGAGAAAAAATTGGAGAAAAGGCTGCAGGATCCAAAAACAGAACCATTAATATCTTTGCCTCTAGATTTTTTGGAGGGCATCACATGCGGTTTTTCCACTGAACGAGAACTTGGCAGGGGTTTGAGTGGAGTCGTGTACAAGGTATATGACCATTCCTCTTTCACTCCAATTTTAAACTGATGGCAAAAGAAAGATAATAAATGTATTTTTGATGCTATGAAGGGGATTCTCCGGAGCGGCAAAGCTATTGCTGTAAAGAAGATTTTTGATGCTCATCCGCAGGGCAATGATAATCAAGTGGAGAATGAGATCATTTATCTTACGGAGGTCAGGCACCAAAATGTCGTACAACTAGTAGGTTACTGTGTCCAAACCAAGTCGGAAGTGATGGAACATAGTGGGAAACATGTTATGGTTGAAAAACGTGCATGTTTGCTCTGCTTTGAATTTCTTTGTAATGGAAGCCTTGACAAGCATCTTTCTGGTACGTTGAAATACATACTAAGATCTTCTGTCTTTTTTTTCCTTTCCAAAGTTTACCTGATTAGAAGTTTAGAACACACATGCAAGTGTGTCATTATATCAACAGCCACAGAGTGATAAATTCAATTATATAGTTTCTCTGTTTGTTGATATATTTCTACAGATGAAACCTTGGGCCTTGATTGGGATATAAGATATGAGATAATTAGGGGAGTTTGCAGAGGTCTGCATTATCTTCACGATGAATGTCATATTGTTCACCTCGACCTGAAACCTCAAAACATACTGATGGATGCCATGATGCTGCCGAAAATTGCGGATTTTGGTTTGTCTAGGCTTTTGGGTGAACAAAAATCCAAAACTGTCACTAAAAACCTTGCAGGAACGCCGTAAGCTAGCTATGCTTCTTTCCAGAGCTTCATATTTTATACTATTTTCTACAGCTGATTATGCAAATTCTTCTACAGTGGATATATGGCCAAAGAATACATAGACCACGGAATTATCTCCCCAAAGGCAGATATATTCAGTTTGGGTGTCATAATCACAGAGATAATCACAGGTCGGAGGGACTATCCCAATGTTGGCGAGATAACTGAAACATCTCGCAAGCACTATATAGACGAAGTAAGATTATTCAGTATCATTCCATACTGTAATTTTCTACCTTACTTATGCAAATGTCTTTTTATGATAAATTACTTATGCAAATGTTTAGGTGGTTGGAAGTTGGAGGAACAGACTTATAGAAATAACACCCATGCATATGTTACCAGAAATGCGTATCCAACAAGTGCAACAATGCATCTCTATAGCCCTGAAGTGCCTGGAACCTGAGTCGAATAAAAGGCCTACTTCATTGGACATAGTTCAAAGTCTAAATGCAGTAGAACCAAAATGTACGTCTCCTGGAAATTCCCCCAGTGTCGTTGAGAAGGTATGATCTCTCAATATGCACTCCGCCTCTCCACACTTAATATCATAAGACTATCCAGATTAATATGCATGTCTGAACAAAATAACCGCTAGTGCTCCATTTTTCTTATCTTAATTAGTGTCCTCTTATAGTTGTAGTGCATTATCTATATCTGTTGTTCGAAATTAGCCTGCACAGTGACAAGTTATTCACTAATCTCCATGTGCGGAGGCATCAATTGGATTTACCGAGATGAACATGCAAGATCGATCACATATGACACTAGCGGCTTGATTTTTGTTGACGAGGTCTAGTCGGGAGCCCCCGAGTACCGATTGGCGCCCTCCGTCTTGGGATTCCATGTTGGCTGGAGCGCCCCTAAGTCGCGAGTGCCGTAAGGCAATTGGCTTGGCTTAACCTGTCTTTGAGTGCTGATTGTTAGACAGATATGTTGGCCCGCCATAGGCGCCTGGGCATTAAGCCCATCACGGTTTCTATAGATTGATTCTACTCATAATAGGCAAGAATATCCGATAGTGGTCCTGTTTCCATAAACCACCCTAGGCCATCCTTGCTTATATATGTACATGTATACCATGGCCTATAATCAATCTACTATTTTCCCGTGCAATTAAATTACTTTCACTGATAATAGGGTTGGTGAGGATATCTGGGGTTTATGCACTCATCAATCATATTATTTTTCTATGAAAAAAATGTGACATATTTGACGTCTTAACTGCAATATCCTATTTGTACCTTTTATACTAACATTGAAAATCTGGCCACAAGATATAATGCTCTAATGCTCAATACATCCACTGTTTGTCCAGGATAGGAGAAACCGGAATCTTCGGAGTCAAGTAAATGTGAACATAATCAACATACCAAAGACCACCAGTGCCATTAACGGCCTAAATGAGTGCGCCAATTTGTTCCAGTGGGTTACATCGGCCATTTCATCTCCAAAACCTCAGCTGAATGAAACACAAAAGGAGAGACTTCAACGAGATATATGTCAATTGCATAGTGACCTTCAATGCCTAACTGATACTCTACCAGCAATTGACAACCTCATTGATCGAGCAGAGTGGAGGATCCATCATGATTCTGTGGCTGACCTCCTTTCAAGACTCAAAGATGCAGTGTATGATGCAGAAGACCTTCTCGATGAGTTTAGATGGTATGAGAAAAAGGTTTCTGTAGAGGGCAATGCTATCTCAGTGGAACCAGTTATTAAATTCTTTCAAAGTGTCACTCAAGGTAACTTCAACAAGGTGACTGGTATCCAGAAGAGGCTCGATAATCTCTCCAAACAGCTTGAGAAACAGGGCTTACTTCCAGCAATTCCAAAGTTTGACAAATCATCTAGGCCCGAGACCTCCTTTTTCTCCACTGAAGCAAAGATGATTGGTCGTGATGAGGAAAAGAAGAAGCTGATCATGTTGCTTGGTGTACCAACAAATAAAAGCTCAGGTCGTTCTGGATGCAAGAGAAAAAGAAGAGTCAGTTCATCAACAAGCAACCAAGTTTGTGCTACTATTGATAGTAACGAAGCAACAATAGTGAGTGTTCGAGTTTTGCCAATTGTTGGAATTGGGGGTGTCGGAAAAACCACCTTGGCTCAAGATATTTGCAACCATTCAAAAGTGAAAGGTCATTTTGACCTGATAATTTGGATTTGTGTATCGGATGATTTTGATGTCAAGAGGTTAACTAAAGAAGCCATAGAACAAACTTCTGGGGAAGTGCTAGAAAATGGTAACTTGAATTCTCTCCAGCTTGCTCTTGCAAATAGCGTGAACAAGAAAAGATTCTTCATTGTCCTTGATGACATGTGGGATGAAAATGAGGAGCATTGGAAGCACTTCTGTGCACCTTTTAAAAATGCACTTCAGGGAAGCATGATGCTTGTCACCACTAGGTCTCCGAAGGTTGCTGATGTAGTGCGTACAATGGATTCCTTTCCCTTAGAGGGTTTGAAAGATGATGTCTTTCGGAAGTTCTTTAAGTCCTGTGTGTTTGGGCCTAATAGCTCCAACATTGATCCTAAGTTGGAACGGATTGGTGAGAAAATACTTCCAAAGTTGAGAGGCTCTCCTTTAGCTGCAAAAACTCTTGGACGGCTGTTAGGAATGAGCCTTGAGCTAGCACATTGGGATAGGATTCTCAAGAGTCAGCTGTGGGAGCTTCAACAAAAGGAGACTGACATTTTGCCGGCTCTTCGGTTGAGCTACATGTATTTACCATTGTATTTAAAGAGATGCTTCTCATTCTGTGCTGTGTACCCGAAAGATTACATATTCAAAAAGGAGGATTTAGTGGAGATTTGGGTGGCAGAAGGCTTAGCGGAACATCACACTGGTGGTCAGTACTTTGAAGAACTTGCACATCTGTCATTTTTTCAGAAATATCCACGGTCCCACAAGAAATATGTAATACATGATTTGATGCATGACATGGCACAACTGGTTTCAAAGGACGAGTGCTTTATAGTAAAAGAAAAAAATGATATTCCTAAGATCCCTCAGAATGTCCGCCATCTGTCAGTGGTCAAAGGAGGAGATATTCAGTGTTCTGACTTATTGAAGAATGACATGGCACGGCTTAGAAAGCTGCGCACCCTATTTTGCCACCTGTCTTTAAAGAGTGAAGCTGATAATACTGTGATGGAGAAATGGTGTAATGAACTTTTGTGCATGCGTGTCATGGTCTGTTCTATCTCTAAGTGGGGCTTACCAGGTAATATTAGCAACATGAAGCTACTTCGGTACCTTCAAATCCTCGACTCTAGCCTTTGCAAGAGCCTTCCTTCAGCATTCTGTTGCCTCTATAATATGCAAATATTTAATGCTACGAAATGGAGCATTGATGACATTCCTAGCGGCTTTGGTATGCTGATCAACAACAACAACAACAACAACAAAGCCTTTGGTATGCTGATCAATCTGCAGAAATTTGAATCAGTGAAATGTCAATTTCATCATATACATTCAGTTGGTACTCTTAAAGGTGCAACTGACCAAGGACAGAAGAGTCAATTTGAGCTCATAAACTATAATGGTGATTCTCTCCCAAACTCAGAGCAGGTTCACAGTTACGACAGCACTAATAGCACTCTCTTGTCCGTGACTGATGTAGTCATTCACAGTTGCCAAAACTTATCAAGCCTCGAACAATTTCTACAGCCAGGTTATGTACCTACCATCAAGAATATAGAAATTTCAGATTGTGGAAGTTTAGAATCAGTACCAGCTGATAGGTTTGGAGATTTGCATTTCCTTGAAGTACTGAGTGTGTCCAAGTGTCCAAATATAAAATCACGACGCCTGTTTGCTCCATCCCTAAAGAAGCTGTATCTGGAAGATTCTGGGGATCTTGGACACAAGATTGAGTGTAGTTCTCTCACCATCTTGCATTTAACAAATTGCCCTCTTGAATCCATTGAACTGCAAATGCGCAATCTCCCGTTACTGCAGGAGCTCGAGATCAGTTCTTGTCCCTCTCTGACAGTTATTATAGATTCAGAACCTATATCCTGTGACATTTTACAGGGTGAGGCCAGAAGCAGAGCCATTGATCACACTTTCGTGTCCCTGACTGATGTAGAAATTACAAATTGCAGCAACTTATCAAGCCAGGAACAATTTCTACAACCAGTTTATATGCCTATCATCATGGAAATAAAAATTTCCAATTGCAGAAACTTAGAATCGGTACCAACAGATAGGTTTGGAGATTTTCGTTTCCTTGAAGTACTGAGTGTGTACCATTGTCCAAATATCAAATCACGACACCTGTTTGCTCCATCCCTAAAGAAGCTGTATCTGGAAGACTCTGGGGATCTGGGATACAAGATTGAGTGTAGTTCTCTCACCATCATGCATTTATCAAATTGCCCTCTTGAATCCATCGAACTGCAAATGTGGAATCTTCCATTACTACAGGAGCTCGAGATCAGTTCTTGTCCCTCTCTGACAATCATTAGAGGTTCAGAACATATATCCTCTGGCATTTTCCATGGTGAGGACAGAAATAGAACCACTGATAGCACTTTCAAGTCCCTGACTGATGTAGTCATTCACAGTTGCCAAAACTTATCAAGCCTCGAACAATTTCTACAGCCAGCTTATGTGCCTATCATCAAGAAAATAGAAATTTACCTTTGCAGAAGTTTACAATCTGTACCAACAGATATGTTTGGAGATTTGTGTTTCCTTGAAGTACTGCGTGTATCCCATTGTCCACTGATCAAATCAGAGCATCTGTTTGCCCCATCCCTAAAGGAGCTGTATCTGGTGAACTCTGGGAATCTCGGAGGCAACATTGAGTGTAGTTCTCTCACCATCTTGCAGTTATCAGACTGCCACCTAGAAGCCATCGAACTGCAAGTGAGGAATCTTCCATTACTACAGAATCTTGAGATCATTCGTTGTTCTTCTTTGACAATTATTAGAGATTCAGAACCCATATCCACTGACCTTTTCCACGGTGGGGCCCAAAGCAGAATGGGAAAATTTCCCTTACTCGCCCACCTAACCATTGTCTCCTGCAAGAAGCTTAAAACTATAGATGACCTCCTATATCTCCCTGCCGTTGAGAGAATTTTGATTACGGATTGTGGCTTGCTGTCCCTGCTAGCTCATAGATTGGGAAGTTTTCCTCGTCTGAAAGATTTGAAGATTTCAGCCTGTCAAGGCCTCAACTGGCAGAGTGGAATGCTGTTAGCACGGTCTCTCCAAAAGCTCACGTTATGGAATTGTGGGGATTTCTCTGCCTGGCTTCCAAGTTGCCTGGAGAACCTCACCTTCCTCGAGTCACTGGAGATTCGTGACTGTGAATGTATAGTGTCTGTTCCTGGCCACCTGTGGAGCAGTAATCTCAGATCACTTCAAAGATTGATGTTTTATAGTTGTTCAAAGCTTAAATCTATTGGTGGACCAGGCGCAATTACACACATAAGAGATTTATGTATTGATGACTGTCCAGAGTTGAAGGAAATTGACCAGCCACTGAGAGGCTCATTTTTGTAGATTGCTTGCAAAAGAAAGTGGGCCCGTGCTCTCTTTGTATGGTACGTATGCCACTTGTTTGCAGTATAAACTATGGTTACAGTTACAGAACTATGTTAGGACACTTGTGTCTGCTTCTATGTCATATTTATGTCTTAGCCAGTTATTTACTCAGTTAGGTTCACGAGTGTCATACATTTTCCGTTATAGTAGAATAATCTTTTTTCCCCTCATAGTACGTGTTGTTTTCTTGATGACAGCAGGTGGAAATAGGATGGTTGAGATGGAGCAAATATGTGCAGTGCAGGGCTCCAAGACCCAACGAGAACAAACAGAACATTATATTTCTCTGTGAATGGGTGAATCCGGATGTTATGTGCACTGAATTGACCCAACGAAGACCCAACGAGAACAAACAAAACATATCACTTCTCCCTGAATGGACGAATCCGGTTCTTACGCTCTTACGGCTGCAACATGACACAAAAAACCATTCATAGACTGTGTTTTTGTTATATGCCTAGTGTCATTCCGATCATTTTGCAATTCTTGTTTTCCTTGTGAAATAAGTGGGGCAGAACACAAACATGCATGGTTACTCCCTCGGTTAAGCACTTTTTTTATCTCAATAATGTGACTTAATGCACTATATTACAATCATATTCTACGATTGCAAGAGCTTCGCACGCTCCATTAGTTTTGTTGGGTGTGTTCGGTTTTTCTAATATTTACTGGAGAGGGGCCAGAGCTAGGCCCTGTTTAGTTCCATTTTATTTTGCCAAATTTTTCAAGATTCTCCGTGACATTGAATCTTTGGACGCATGCATGAAGCATTAAATATAAATAAAAAATAAAACTAATTACATAGTTTAGACGAAATCCACGAGACGAATCTTTTAAGCCTAATTAGACTATGATTGGACACTAATTATCAAATAACAACGAAAAGCGCTACAGTTGCATTTTGTAAAAAAATTCGCATCTAAACTGGGCCTAGAGTAGACGCTGCGTCCCCTACATCTTGGAAACTGATTGAACATCTCCGTCTCTCCGCTAGAGTTTCCAGATCTATTTTAGAGGTCCGTTCGATGAGCACAAAAAAAATTACGAAAGAGAACACACATGATGTTCTAAGTTTCTATCAGATGAAAGCTTTCTAATTTAAGCAGGCCTAGACTTCTCCCTGTCTGTCCATACCAGATCGGGGAACTGCTATGCACAATAAAGGCTACGTGGAGCATTGGTAGATGACTAAATTCCATCGGTGGTTAATAAACTTGTCCTACGTTCTTATATAGATCCCGTACTCTTAAAATATAACCTTTTGGCACTCTAAAACTGGTAGACGATGGAGCTACCGATTATATTAAAAAGGAGAAACTCATACAAAGCAAAACAAAAAAGTAATGAAAATCCCAGAAGGGCTCGACAATGACAAAAAGAAAACAAACAATAAACTAAAAAAACCATGCTCCACCCATACACAGCGGCACCCTAGCTTACGTGAGAATGACTAAGATCGGGGCTGAGCCTTGGACCTGTGCTTTGGCGTGGGATAGACTAGGGGATTTCTTTAACCCTAGCATAAAATTTCGATTCAACGGAGAGTCGAATCCAAAACCTAAGCAAGAGGCCCTTTCACAAACAATAAACTAGCACATTTAAAAAAAACAATAAACTAGCAAGTAAAACAACTATAGACAACGGCCAGTTGGATTGGAACCTCAACACACACCGCCTCAACACAACTCTAAACTGCTACACCACTCTACAAACTGAGCCCTAAAGCACCACACCACCACACGCCAATTACCATGCTGCAGCAGTATCACTCGGATGACAAAGCCGTCGAGCCAACACACCATCTCCCTCGCTTGTGCCGTTGTCATTGACGTTGTCCCACACCAATCCAACATCTGCCATGCAATGTTGGCCATCGTAGTCCGTAGCAAGCCAAGTAGGTGATGTCACACCATCGATTCCGCTTGCGCCGCCTATCGGCGTTATCTAACACTAGACTAGCCATGCGATGCAAATCTAGCCGCCATAGTCCGATGCAAGCCGCCAAACTGAAAACATGAGTACCTGCACCAATTATGTCCTTCGAGATCTGATTGTGTGCATTGTAGCTCTCAGCAACCTAGTCGCTTCATTGAAGATGACTGAAATATCAGGGGTTGGTTTTGTTGGGGGAGGCGGGGGTGTGTTATCTTCATAGCAGGGAGCAGGAGGCCTGATGATACATACTTGCGTAGAATCAGAAGCTGATTTTCATAAACAGTCGCTTTCACCGTAGAATGATTTTCGCATCATCTTAAACCTTGCTTTTTAGCTTTTCCAAATGAGTGAAAATGGTGAGATTTTTATAACTGTTTTAAGGGAGATAAAGAGAGAGATATTTCACAGTTGTTTTAACATAGTGTAATGAATAGCCAGCTATGAACATTTAGTGCAGGGTTCTTCTAAGGCTAAGACGTGGCTATATATGGTGGGTTAAAACAGCTAAGTTAAACGTGAGTAAAAATAGCGGCATAATGGCTAAAACCACTATTGTTGGCTATAGCAGCACCTACAGCCGTCTATTTGTTTCCTTGTTTTAACCAAATAGTTTACAACTTTATCACATCATATAGCTCACAATAGTTTTTTTACAACCCACAACAGCTTTTCACACCTCACTATTGAACCAAACAGTTAAAGATAGCTTGTGCAATGGCGGCGAGGGTTAGGGTTTATTAGGGCTGTGAGTGAAACATTTAACTTTTTTTTGAGCGATGAGCGAAACCTTTAATTGCCCATCCCCGTGACTTTTCTCGCATGGGCCAAGCAGTCCGAAGTGACTACGGGCCCAAACCGAGATTGTTTTGGCCCGACAACAGCTATCCTCTTTCTTTTAATTTCAACAATATTGTCTGTTTTATATTACAATAAAAAACTCTCTAGATTACTGATATTGATATTTATTTTAACTGACCAATTTTTATTCCGCATGTTCTAGTGAGATGAACACACGCCTCCCGCCACATGGTCGAGATAGAAATATTGATATTTTGCTTCTTTTTATGTAAGGAAATGTTTGTTTCTATTCAATATTATGTTAGATTACATAATGATTAGAGAATGAATACTTTAGTTTACAATAACTTCACTCTTGAAGCATATGAAATTACTGAAATACAAAGTCCACGAGGATACACTCTACTGTTTACTGTCAAAGTAAGACCAAAATAGATAGCCGGAGGCACAGAAACATTTTTTTATATTAAATACTCAGTTTGGGCCCCCATATACAAGATTCTGCGCATCACTTGAGAAAAGTTTAATAAAAAAAATGGTGTTTTTGGTTATGCAATTCTTTGTACTCTCATAATACAAAAACATTAAATATTTATTTTGATTTTTGATTGAGTAAAATAAAAATGAATGGAAAAAACTAATCTAGCTAGTGAGGGATTGCAGTTTAGGAACAACAGGTAAATGGTGTTTTTGGTTGTCCCCTTTGATGATTGATGAGTAAAAAATGGTTTCTGTTTCTGCATCATTTCTAGTGGGCAATGGGATCCAATTCCAATGCTCGCAAAGTCGCAAAGTTGCAAGGTGGCAATTTCTTTAGCCTGAAAGTAAACTAATTCAGTGGAAATTAAATGATACACGGAAGACCGCACTAAGGCACTTCCAGGAAGCTTTACATAAAGCCTCCAGATAGAGTTCAGACACAAAAACGATCCATTAGCCACTAAGCCTGCCTCCCTGTTTTCCTCTTCTTTCGGCTTGTACTTTTTGTAAGCATCAGATGCTTGGCAGGTCACAGGGAATGTTTTAGCAGGACCATTGAAGCAAAGAAACATGTCCATCACCGCAATCGAGCCTGTAAACTGACAACTGTCGGTTCGGCCTTTTTCACTCTCTCTTTACTAGCTATATTATCTGGGTTTTCTCCCAACAAGCCACGCACAGATGAGCGTGCGCTAGCTCCTCTTCCTCTCTCATCTCTTTCTCTCTTCTCTCGCTGAAGCTTTTTGTAAGAAGCAGATGCATGGAAGCTCACAGGAAGTGTTGATGCAGAACCATTGAAGTAACATGTAGATCCCCGTCGATCGAGCCTGTAAGTTGAGAACTCTCTTGCTTTGGCATTTCCACTTTCCTTTCGTCTTTACTAGTTATCTGATTTTTTTTTTCTCCCAACAAACCACGTACAGGTGAGGTGAGCGTGCCCTCCATCCTGGTAGCGAGCCATACTAAATAATATCTGCTACTCATCTCCAACACAGATCACAGGCAACACTTGGTTGACATCATCAGGCACATAAAAAGATAATCAAGTACTAAGACGTAACCCAATAAGCATCAGTCATACATCCCGTCGTGTTGTATTTGTTTACTATTTTACAGTTGCTATTACTTTGTTTTTCTGTTAAAGGTCGCCAAGTATGCTCTGCTTTAACCATTGCACTGCCCTGGTTGTTATTAATTTGTAGATGATGGGGTAGTTTGGATTGCTGAGGCATACTGCTCTGGTTACCTAATCATTAGCAAAAAAAATTCTTGGGAGGGGATGGGAATGTATTCATCCCCTGCTGTCTTCTGGCAATCCCCTTTGTTGAAGCAGATCCTACCTGTGACCTATCCCGTTTTCATATTTTCTGTCTATACATCTCAATAAGGGGTCAGTCCATCTCTCCTAAAATTTTATTTCCATTTTTGTTCACTAGCAAGCAATGTCTCAGATGCTTTCTCTTGCCTTTTTCATGGTTGCTCACTTGCTCTGTTTTCATCCTATGGTGGAGTTTAGAACTCTTATCAATAATCGTTATACATCTGGACACTGCATATACTTTATATTTTCTTTCTGGCATCCGAGTGATCTTTTTGTAATATATTACTGTTACACTTATACAGAGAATTTTTTGAATTATTTTTTAGTATCAAATGTGATTTATCTCGAAGTTGCCATTTTTATTCTCGACAAGAATTCTCTGTTTATTCCCTCATCCATTTTTATATGCTTATACTGATTCATATAAAACAGCTCGTATCAATTTGCTAGCCCACAATAGCACTTATTTCTTATTCTACTGCATGCATTTGTGAGAAATTGTTTCGCAAGTTGGAGCACCCACATTTGTTTTTTCTATAGAAGTGCTTGAGTAATCAGGAATGGGTAGTGGAGCTACTAAACGTGAAATATTGGAGAACAAATTGGAGAAAAGGCTGCAGGATCCAAAAACAGAACCATTAATATCTTTGCCTCTAGATTTTTTGGAAGACATCACATGCGTTTTTTTCACTGAACGAGAACTTGGCAGGGGTGCGTGTGGAGTCGTATACAAGGTATATGACCATTCCTCTTTCACTCCAATTTTCAACCAATGGCAACAGAAAGATAATAAATGGTTAACCTACGTGCTATGAAGGGGGTTCTCCGAAGAGGCAAAGCTATTGCTGTAAAGAAGATTTTTGATACACATCTGCTGGGCAATGATAATCAAGTCAAGAATGAGATCCTTTGTCTTACGGAGGTCAGGCACCAAAATGTCGTACAACTTGTTGGTTACTGTGTCGAAACCAAGTTGGAAGTGGTGGAACATAGTGGGAAACATGTTATGGCTGAAAAACATGCATGTTTGCTGTGCTTTGAATTTCTCTGCAATGGAAGCCTTTACAAGCACCTTTCTGGTATGTTGAAATACAATACTAAGATCTTCTGTCTTTTTCTTTTCCTTTGCAAAGTTTACCTAATTAGAATTTTAGAACACGCACGCAAATGTGTCATTATATCAACAGCCACAGAGTGATAGATTCAATTATAGTTTCTCTTTTGTTGATCTATTTCTACAGATGACACCTCGGGCCTTGATTGGGATGAGAGAGATAAGATAATTTGGGGAGTATGCAGAGGTTTGCATTATCTTCATGATAAACGTCGTATTGCTCACCGGGACCTTAAAGCTCAAAATATACTGATGGATGACACGATGATGCCAAAAATTGCAGATTTTGATTTGTCAAGGCTTTTGAGTCAAGAAAAATCCAGAACTGTCACTGCAAAGCTTCAAGGAACGCCGTAAGCTATGCCTCTTGCTGAAGCTTCATTTTTTTACTATTTCCTACCACTGATTATGCTAAATTCTTCTGCAGTGGATATATGGCACCAGAATGCATAGAACAACGATCTATCTCCTTTGAGGCAGATATATTCAGTTTGGGTGTCATAATCATAGAGATAATCACAGGTCGCAGGGACTATCGCAATATCAGCGAGACAACTGAAACATCTCTCAAGCACTCTACAGACGAAGTAATATTATTCAGTATTATTCCATACTGTAATTTTCTACCTTACTTATGCAAATGTCTCTTTATGATAAATTACTTTTGCAAATGTTTAGGTGGTTGGAAGTTGGAGGAACAGACTTAGAGAAATAACACCATGCATATGTCACCGGAAATACGTATCCAACAAGTGCAACAATGCATCTCTATAGCCCTGAAGTGCCTGGAACCTGAGTCGAATAAAAGGCCTACTTCACTGGACATAGTTCAAAGTCTAAATGCAGTAGAACCAAAATGTACGTCTCCTGTAAATCCTCCCAGCGTCATTGAGAAGGTATCATCTCAATATGCACTGCGCCACTCCACACTTAATATCATAAGACTGTAATAACCACTCATGCTCCATTTTGAGTTCTTAATTAGTGTCCTCTTATAGTTGTAGTGCATTATCTATATCTGTTGTTAGAAATTAGCTTGCATAGCAACAAGTTATTCACTAATCTCCATGCGCGGAGGCATCAATTGGATTTTACCAATATGTACATGCAAGATCAATCACATATGACACCAGTGGCTTGATATATATTTGTTGACGAGGTCCAGTCGAGAGCCCCCAAGTGTCGATTGGCGCCCTCCAACTTGGGATTCCAGTTGGCTGGAACGCCACTAAGTTTTTGAGCGAAAAATACAGCAGGGGAGGCCCCCACTGTGAGATTTTATTAAAAAGAAAATCCAGAAACTGTATAGAGGAGAAAGAACAACAAAAACAAAAACCACCCAAGAGGCTGAGGGAGCCACTGGTCAGCTAAGAACTAAGAAAAGGAGTCTGTACGAAGGAGGAAAACAAAGCGCTTGTCTTCAGACATTCTAAGAGCTTGAAGTCTAGCCTCATCCAAAAAGGAGCATTTCCAGGAGGAGAAAGAGGGTCGTCCTCTGTCAAATATAAAGTTATTTCGCTGCTTCCATATGTGCCAGGCAGCAATGATGAAGATCTCCATAAAGAAGGGATTTTGATATTGCTGTTTTGACTGCATCATCATTTGGAAGAAATCACTTTGAAAGTTCCAGTGCATGTTCAAGTGTTGCCAGCAGGCCTGACTGAATGGATAGCTGAAGAAGAGGTGGAAAGCAGTTTCCTCAACATTCTGGTTGCAGAGAATGCAGTTATAGTTATTGCCCTCCAACTTGGGTTTTTTCCTTTTAAGAAGGTTCCTTGTGTTTAGCCTATCCATAATCAGGAGCCAGGAGAAGACTTTAAGTTTATTACTGCATTTTGAGTCCTAGATCCATAGAAAAGGAGCAGGGGGCTGAACATTTCTATAGGGGAAATTGTAGAATTTAGAAGATGTATAGCTGCTGCTTCCCCAAATATAGTGCCAAGAGTCTTGTGTATCTTGTTGAACCTGTATAGATTGAATGTAGTCTTGCATTCTTTGATATTCTTGATAAGCTTGTTCGGACAGAGGAAGGTGGAATTGTGACTGGAGGTTGTTGTTTGAAAGGAACTGCAACACATAAATCTTCTTGTTTTTGGCAAAAGAGAAAAGTCTTGGAAACTTGCTCTGCATGACATTGTCATTCCAAAGGTCTGACCAGAAAAGAACAGTAGATCCATCCCCGAGTTTGCAATTAGTGATTCCTCTGAAGAGATCACAAAGTTTTAGGATATCCTTCCACCAAAAAGACCCTTTATCCGTAGTTGCATGTGGGATGTCACCATTGGAGTAGTGAGCATGCCAAACAAGCTTGACCCCAAGGAATCTCTTTCCTGTTGTAGAATTTGTCTAGGTGTTTAAGGAGTAGAGAAGAGTTTTGGCTTCTAAGATTGACTAGGTAGCGTGCCCGTGCGTTGCTACGTGATAGCTAATATTTTGTACTAAAAACACACGGATCGTACGATAAGATAACAATACTATAAAAATTAAATACCAACGTTAAAGTGACATTTAATCCAAAAAGCAAAGTTTATGAATTTAGCACAGTCACGGAGTGCGCGGCATCGCAGGCTCACAAACTCTACTTTATAGACATTTCCGTGATGCGGCTAAGATAATGTTTTATATTGGCAGGAAGAAATCTCCGATATTCATTTCTTTCGTGCTCACAAACTAATGACCCTGGTGCAACAATGGGAAATACAAAGGAGCTATCCTCCTGAATGCGCGGAACCAATGCCACTACGATCATGCCATCCCACGACTACTGGTATGGTGTTGTTTAGCACTATTGTTCATTATTATCGCTAACTTGCTTCATTGGTTTTATTCAAGTAATTTATGTTTGTAATTATGCAGGTGCTAATTCGGTTGATCCCACATTGGCACATGAGAAAAGTGGGGAAAGTAGACAAACGAAATATTATAAATAAAACACTCAAAGTGTCATTTTTATAACAATAATATAACACATGTTCAATTTTCATTATGCCACCACACAAGTGTATATACAACATCTCCGTGTAGAGTCTGATAAACCATTTAAAAATACCTAGGAACAGCAACAAATATGGCATTAGTGAGATATTATTTATACAATATAAATTGAATGGAAAAAATGCATTGTATGCGTTAGTAATGTTCTGTTACCTCGCCTATGGTGTTAGAACATCCTTAAAATACAATATTCTTCGTGAAAGTTTCATCCGCTATTGGGGTCTTCTTATCCTTATCTTTTTTATTTGACGCATTCTTATTTTTTTCCCTCGGCATTCTTTTTAGCACTTTTCTTCTCTATCTTTTTGGCCTCCTCTTGTGCCTCCGCATCAGGCGGGAGGGCAAGGATCTTAATATTGGTTCTTGACGTGGCTCTAGACATCACAACGTACAACCGACCGTGGGAGAACACCGGTGCGGGTAGGTACACACCCACGTTCGGGATAGTTTGGCCCTGTGACTTGTTGACTATCATGGCAAAGCTCAGCCTGATAGGAAACTGCTTCCTCTTAAACTAGAACGGGAACATCTCGTCATCAGACGGGCATAGTGGTATTCGAGGAAGGAATACCCGCTTCCTCGCATGCTGCCCCACCACGATTTCAGCGTCGATTGTATTTCTTCGGAACCCCCGCACCACCAGCCTTGTACCGTTGCATAGCCCATTGGTAGGGTCAATATTCCTAAGCAATATGATAGGACACCCGAGCTTGAGCTTCAAGACGTGTGGAGGCAGCCCGTTGGGGGTCAAACTGTTAAGGAACTCCGATGGATAGTAGTTATGTGGATCATCTATCGCGGAGTCAAAACTGTGATACACCGTCTCGCCGCCCTGGAACATATCAATCATTTTCATATTGATCATGTCCACCCAATCATTACGTGTAGATAAAATCGCTCTAGTGGTGATGTAGTCTTTGTCCACCATGTTTGCATTTAGATCTAGAAAGATGATGTCGATCAATGTATGAAGATCTTTCTCGGCATCGCCAGAGTACGGGACACATATCTCATCTAGAATACGTACATTGCCATCTTCGTTAACCTTTTCCGTTCCACCACCAATGCACAACAGATAATCTGCAAACCACGGGTCACTCTGAGCCCTCATGTTGTGGACAAGCTTTAGGTGGCGCATGGATTCCCAAAGATACGACCTTCGTAGAGAAGCACCGACTATTTGAGCTCTAGATCCTTTCCGCACAACAGGGAGGACCTGTCTGAAATCCCCACCAAGGACAACAGTCTTTCCACCAAACGGTAGGTTTGATCGGCCCATTATATCCCGTAGGCTGTTGTCTAGTGCTTCCACATTTTGCCTCTTTGTCATAGATGCCTCGTTCCAAATTATGAGAGCTGCTTGCTGCAGCAACTTGGCAGTACCACTCTATTTCGTGAAGCTACAGCAACCGCCCTCTTGAAGAGTGAGGGGTATCTTGAAACGCGAGTGGGCCGTCCTCCCGCCTGGCATTATGGCTGCTGCGACTCCAGATGTAGCTGTAGCCACGGCAAGCTTGTCCTGGCTACGTAGTTTTGCGAGAAGTGCCCTATACAAAAATGTCTTTCCCATCCCGCCAGGTCCATCCACAAAGAACAACTCACCTTGTTTGCTACAGACAGCGGCCATTATCTCATCATAGGCAGACCTTTGCTCGGCGTTGAGTGAGTCGTACAATAGCACATCTTCGGGATTCTGCTCGACGCTAGCTTCCTCAAATATCTCACGAGGAATATGGCTAGCATCATTGTATGAGTGATCAATATCTAGAAGAGGAAATGACCTTATGTCTTTCCCCATAGACTGCAACATGTTTCTAATGTCTATCAAAACCATTTGTTGCACCAGATCTGGGGATGGATGATTGCGGCTGTAGTCCTCTAACATTGCATCGTAGTGTTTTTTCCACAACCCCATCACATCATGCGGCTCGTAGAATACCAATATTGTTGCAAATAGCCTCCGCAGAGAGGAAGGCATCTAGAATAAAGTAGCTTCAGTTAAACATTCATCCAGTGTATTGTCTTCTTCGATTAGACCCCTCCTTTCTACAGCTTCACGGAACGAAGGTAGTAGCACGCCATCAACCGTCCTCAGATGTTCGTATGAGGTAGCACCAGCAACATTGTTCAAGAGAACACGAAGAAAGTAACATTCTCCCTCAGCAGGATGAGTCGAGATGACTCTTCCAACTTGAAAAATGGAGTTTTTCCTTTTCTGCCAGAATTTACCATCAGACTGCCAGGTAAAATGCTCCGGGAAGTCCCGATACAAGATTCCACGGGCTTCCTCATGATGCCTGTTTGCATCGAAGTATGCTATCAGCATTGACTCTTCTACACCTGGCCTAATAACGATCCGTTCGACCTTATCCCGTTTATGAAATGCCACCATGTGCATGCCGGGTAGATGAAGCTGTAGCTGCTGTACTAGTGGATGGTTCTTGCTCAAGTCAAAGCCATATATCCTCCATAGTGCTTCTAGTGGCGTCACCCACCGGACATCTCTATACTGCTTGATCTCATCAATGTTCCCTTTCTCGCCTGCTTTGTTGGTCTCCCTCATCACCACCGATGCCCTATCATGTCCCTTGTATATGTATTTGAATAGATACTTTACTGATTTAATGCTCCCATAGGCCTCAACATTGATATGGCAGTTGAAGGTACGTAGCAGGCAAGGGTTGTAAGGCACGACCCATTGATTGTCTAGGTAATGGCCTCAAGCTTTTAGCGTGCGACCATCATTGCATCGCCGATAGATGGGGTACAAATCCTTTCCCTGTGATGTTGCCTCACAGAATGGGCGCGGGTAACGGTTCTTGCATGACCCGTGGCCCACCATGAACGGACAGTATGGATTTAGCGTCCCACAGGGACCATGCATCATATGCTTCGTCACCATCTTGTAGAGCTTAGGGTACTTCTTCTTGTTTGGTAGCTCTGCACTGATAATCATGTCATATTGCTCGGGACATGTGAGCTTGTACTTCTGTTCCATTATCAGCAAGAAGTGTGCATGCGGCAAGCCCCTCTTTTGGAACCTGACTACATATATGTAGGCCTTCACCTTCCCAAGTATGTCTTTCTCCATGAACATTTTCCTCATTGCCTCTAACTTTGCTCTGAAGACCCGTGTGACGAGATCTAGGCGGTCCTGTGGTGTCTAGCCTAGATAAAGTTCATTCTTGATCTCATCCCAGTTAGGGTTGCACGTCATTGTGAGGAAGATATCAGGTTTACCATACTTTCGCACCAGAGCCATTGCATCCATGTATCGACGCCTCATATCACGGGGTTCTCCGATGAATGACGAAGACAGGACAGTATGCCTTCCGACATTCTTAGCAGACCCTTCACCCGAATGCATGCTATCCACCAGGCCATGGTATAGGTCAGCCCTCAAAGTATCTCGATTTTTCCTCATATAGTCTAAACACGAGCTCTCAATCTTGATGTAGGTGTCGACGGCGAACTGCTGGAAAAGACGCCGGCCATAGAGTATTGGATTAAATATCCCTGGCCGCATCTAGAACTTGTAGCAGTAGTAGTCGCGCACGAAGACACATGTATTCGAAACAGGTTCTACAGGGAGACATTGTTCGAATTAGTATCATGCGTTAACAGAAAATAGTTTATATTGCATTATTGAAAAGAGTTCAAGTTACCTCCATCATCATCCTCACCAATCTCGGCATTCTCGGCATGCCTTTTGCGGATTGCTCGAGCTCGATCAACTTGAGCCATAGTCACACCCACTTTTGGAATGCAATTGTGCCACCCGAGCTCACACCTTGGAAAGAACAGCGGGTATGACAGTGGGTCATAGCATGCATTATATGAGCAGATGCCGTGTATAGATCGATCCTTCCCTTGCAGGAGAACACTATGCTCGAATTGGCCATGACGCTCACTCGCCTCAACCAAGACGGCGGCCACCTCTGATGTCAGTGGCACGTTATATGTTCTCTGGTCAAGCCGCTAGTCAAGGTTCAACTCGACCCGGTAATCCTCTAGATTTTCAACGTGTCCCATACTCCTTAGTTGCTGAGAGTAGGGATTCCTATTTAAGATACTAACCAATTGCTTTATAACTTCTTTGTTTTTTTGGGCGCATTGCTCACGGCACTTGCTCATCCTATGCTCAAGGGACGGATCGTCGTCGTAAAAATAAAGCTCGAGGTGTCTCTTTTCGACACCCTCCTCTTTACCAAATGAACGTATGTTATGGTAAATCTAGCCATGTGCACGGAATGTGTAGACACCGTAGATTCGCATGTTAGTGGTCACACGATCTAGGTGGTAGTACAGAGAAGTAAAAGAGAAGTGGCTGTTGAAATATCTGATGTTTGCACGAAAGTGCCTAGCATCAGCGTCCGAGCTTTACCACAACCTCATGAGCTCTAGTGCTGTCTCATGAGTTGAAAGATGAATCTTTCCACCCCGACAAAAGAATCCAGGCGGTTCACCCTCAAATTTCTTTGTGTTGTAGTGCTCGTAGTTTGGCACCGACGGTAGCATGTGCGACTCTAACGGGACATTAGCGTAAACCTTGTCGTATGGATCCAGGACATCAGGCTCACTATTGTCTTGCTCATCTGTGTCGAGATTGTGCTCGACGTCGGCTCCCTCCTCATCGTCTTCTAACAAAATGTTGCTGTGTTACGCGTTGAAAGAAAGTCTTTGAAAGAATGTTTTGAATATTACGCGGTGTACCTTGTCTGGCGAAAAAGTATGCCTCATCCTCTTCCTCGTCCTCCTGAAATATGACATCCTCATCATAGTCTGTGCAACACGGCCACATATATGATGAGAGAAACATAATGGCATACAAAAAAGGGATAAATTTAATGAAGAAAATACCATCCTCGACCATAGAGTCTGGCGTATGAGCTTGTGCACCGTTTGGAGGCATTGAAGAGGTACCATCAACTACAGACGGTTGTGTCTATGTACCTGTGCAATTATTAGGTGGTGGAATTAGAGGTTCCTGGGTGACACCACCTGTAGTAAGAAAAGTTATGAGTTTTTGGAATAGAAGAGCGAAGGTGAAAGTACCAACAATATATAGTGATCAAGGCTAATTACCGTTGTAAACCACACTCGGTTGAGTTGGGTCATTCGAATCATTGCAATTTCCATCTGCACACCATCTAGCCCTTCTTCCAATGTTTGCTTCAAAAGCCCGATTGCGACGAGATAGAAGGGCATTTCTCTCTCCAGTGGTCACTCGTTGCCTCTGTATGGTCTGTGCCGTAGCCAATTCAGGGGTCTGGACTTTTGGATTATGAACTACAGACGGCGCGATGTCAACAGTTGTGCCCCTCGATTCGGGTATTTCCATATCGTGTGAAGACGTTTCAGGAGATTGAGGTGAAGGGAAAATAAGCTGAGGGTTAAAGTGAGGGCTCTCCATGGCTAATGAGTCCGGATGTAGATTGTTGGCTCGGTGTTCTCTCACCATCCTATTATAGTTTTTCTTCATCTCTTTTTGCTTCGCCTTCTTCTCTTGTGGAGTCATTTGCAGTTTTCTTGCTGCATTTTTTGCCGCATACAATTTACGCCGCCTCTTGTTTATTAGCGCCTTTTGTTCAGGAGACAGTGCAGCCCGTCGTGCTCTATCTAGTTCACGCTTACGCTCTTTTGGACACGTGACAATATTGTCGATGGAATTGGATGCATTTACAACACCTATATATTGATAAAAAATGTTCGGTCTCAAATAAATTACAGAAGGGCACATATTGCAAGAACATTAATTCCTTATTACATTGTCATGAACGACATTTGGTTTGTCCACTACATTTTTTCTTCTCAAATAGATAACATTAATGAAAAAACAATGTACCTAGGTTTAGATCAGGTGATGCATCAGTCAAGTCAATTATGCCACTTTGATCTATACATGTATCGGAGTAGTCATCTACATATATATAATAACATGATATTAACCTTGGCCTCGGCATCATACAAACACAACAAAAAAATAATTAGTATTAGGAACAAAAGAAACCAAAATGGTACATGTGTTATCTTTATCAATCTGCATGAGTTCGTATGAGTTGTTTCGATGTAGCCAGTCACTATCTTCATAGCCATCAGTGTTTTCCGTGGTTGATTCAACTCCAACTGGTACAACATAATTACACAACAAAGTTTTAGTCCATTTGATTTTTTCCTAATTTGCACAAAACTTTTAGCTCAATGTATATACATTTACAACATATACATCACTATACATTAAATAAACTAAAAAATGGTAATACTGAATTTAGAAACGGAAAATCAGAATGTGGTGGACCTTTCGACCCAACAGCTAGTGCAGTTTCCGCCTTTCTTAGAAGATACTTTTCTCTACATTTTTTATTTTTTCATCCCTTTCTTCTTGAGTCATTGCTGCATGTCGTGCCTTTTCTCTTTCCCTTTTATGCTGCGCACGTTCATCAACTTGCGCTTGTGAATTTGATGTTGTCTGACCCGCTGTTTGAAAATAAGTTGATAGATATTTACTTAATCACCACAAATAATACAAGTGAAAGCATCTATGGACATGTGTAAAAACAATTACCTCCATTGATGGTGTTTGTCAAGTCTGCAAATGGTGTACGACCTTCATTATTTTGCATAGGTTCCATTATGATTAAACTGGGCACAAAATTAATCCCTAGTTTCAATCAGAAATTAATCTCTGAAAGTGGTCGAAGTTAGCAGGCATAATACATGTACACAAATGTAATTAGATCAGATCTGAATACAAATAACCAATTAGCTTAAGTTAGGGTTGGGTGCTCGGTTTAGTAAACTACTGCCAGTTGTGTATCTTGATTCATTCAATTTCCTCATCTCTAAGTTTGATAGACAACAAAAAGTTTGGCATTGTATTGAATTAGAATGTGTACCTGCAAATGGATGGATGTGCTTGATTTTTTAGAAGGATATCTTAAGAAACCAACAGCAGGAGTTGCCTAACCTGAACATCAAAGGCATATACAAATTCAGAGTAGTTCATATCTTGTGGCTGCAGGTACTGGCTGTCAAATTTCTTCTTTCTAATTTCTTTCACTCTAGTAAGATCCCAGCTATGTAGATAACAGCTATGATTCACCTTGTGTTGTGATGTGCTAGGATGAGTAGAACATGACTATCATTAACAATTTCAGGCATGAAACCCCAAATCTAACATCTATATGGCAGTAAGAAGGAAAACTCATCTTACCTTGTCACTATCTAAAAGAGCCTATAGTAGGTCAGTGTAGTGGGAGGCCTCAATTGATGATCTCGAATCAAGCTTGCATGCTCGCTCTCTTTCTTGAAAGTAACACTAGAAATTAGATGCTCTGGCTTTTCGAAAGTGGGAATACGCATGAAGGTTACAAATAAACCTCACGATGGTTTATAAGCACATAAGGAACAATCTTTGGAAGTGCATCTGAAACTATATGTGCACTATGGATGGAAATGCAAGCATGGTAAGTGTCTAGTAGCAAGTATAATCTGTGCAACCCCAAAATAGCTGAACGAAACAACCAGACAAGCATGGTCAGGTAAATTCAGTAGCAACTTGATGTAGCAACAGAGGTGTGTCCAAAAGCAATAGCTCCTAGAGCTTTCAAGCACCAGCTAAGTGTTGTGCTGTTGTCTTAGTTGCTAAAAATGACTCTAGGTTGCAGAAGAACAAGTTATGACATGACCTTTCCATGGCATCATAGATTCCAGCAAGGTTGATGTACACGCCAACAGTATCAGGATGAGAAGCACCGCACTCCTACTCCAGAACTGCCATTGCCTCCTCAAACAACTGTGCAACCTCAACTACTGATAAACATAGGTGCTTATCAAAACCAAAAATCACAGCAGCGGTGACACTAAATGAAAACTTTCGAGATGTTGGAGATGCTGCTGCTGGTGCTCTATTTTCCCTGGAACAGAAGATAAGTACCGCTTCCTCAAAAAGTAAATAGAATAATAACAAAGGAAGTTGTATCATGACCAGAGTTATTAAACATCTAAGCACCTCCATAAAATAAATTCTTAATCTAGATTATGTGCTCACTGATGCTGAATGACACGAGTATACTGAAAGATTGGTGCTCAGTTTAATTTTAACAATGTCAATTGCCAGTTTCAGTCATGCTACATGGAAGTTCAGAAAGTGAAGGCAAAAGAATAGTTGCCGAATTGTTTCCTGGCGTGCTCAGTCATTAGATGTCTATCAGTTTGTAAACATTGCAGAGGAGTCAGGGAGCAGAACCTTGCTATTCAGAAAAAAGCTCGCTGACAAAGAAATGTACATGGCCAAAAAAAATTGACACAAGCCCTACTCTGCATCTAGGAAACAGAGAGAAGCAATTCACAGCACAACTGAACATATTTTTTTCAGTACAGTAATCAGATTCTGCATTTAGTTTCCTATGCCAAACAACCAATATGTTCATGATTTAGTAGATAGAAAATTGATTGAACGAACGACGTTGGCAAACTGTAAAAGTTTCATTAGGCCTCTGAGAAAGTGACGAGACAAACCTCTTGACGACTATAGCGACCCCTCAATGTCTTTCCGGCTCTACATAAAACTTGCAACATGAGTGTACAAATGAGGCCCAACCAGCCAAATTCTTTACCCACAAATCTCAGGGTCAGGGCGAATTAGACAGGAAGAAGACAACATTTGCACAACTAAAAAGGAAAAAAAACAATGCATGCAACAATCCTTCAAGAGGCTAGGGGTGATAGGTTGTAACCACTGAGGAATGTAGGGCACCTCGGATATATTAGTTGAGTTGCCTCGCAGCTATGAGATCTGAATAATCACAAAGCAAAAATGGCACATGCAAGTCAGGTTTTTCAAAATACCTTATTTCATAAGCTAGATACACTGTGCACCAGTCAATGTAGGGGGGCACAGGCCTTTCCCTGCGTAAGTCCTAATGTCCTAGTTTCATGAGCTACCAACATACTCCATCTATATTCACTTTGTTCCACTTATGAAGCCTAGTTCAAGTAAGCCACACTGAAATAGCTAGATCATGAAATTTCGAAATTTTATTCCATTTCTCTGACACCGCGACTGTACAGCATTATAGAACCATAGTATCATGACTGTATGGGGAAGCCAATAAATAGTACAAATAGTTGGTCAATCAAGGGCTTGAGGCTCGCAAACATTGACAACTACCATTCAAGATAACACAAGACTATGAGACATTTTCGAGCAACCATGAAGTCAGGAACTGATTCAAGAACTACGAGACATGTTCAAGCAAGTTCCATGGCATCAAGATCACTAAGTCGACAAGTCACCAAACACCCATGTTCATAGCTCAGAATCTTCTGTCAGGGAACTAAAAATTTTAAACATGCGCCAAAAATCATGAACAAGCTGCACTGGAAGTCTAGCACACATGTTTCTTTCATAGATTCATGAATAGAAGCTAATTTTGCTCACCTCTTATCTTAGTGCTTGATGTTTTATCCCACTTTATGTCCTTGATAAGTTCTGTCTTCAATTCTTCAAAAAGAAGCACAGTCAAATAGGCAATACTACAACATTTGAAAATACTCTCTCCAGATTGCAAACAAACGAGTATGCCAACCCACAGACCCCCACAGTTAGAAAACTGAATATTTGAGCTGTTCTAATAACTTTTTTATTTGCCAGGCCGTGATTTTTTTATTACTGTAGCATTTGTACTTTAGAGAGACATTTATTTATTTATATCATCAGTCAAGGCAAGTGAAGCAGGTTAGCAATGAAGAGCAATAAGGGGCTATTTGGATCCAGAGGGCTAACAGTAGTGGTAGAGAATTTTTTTTTTAATGTCACCGAGTAGAGAATTCAAATGAGTGATAACAAAACATAACTCTTACTGTCTCATCATCACATATCTTGATCCCTTGCACTGCCTATCCAAATCCAAATGCCACGAAGGTGGGGAGGATGAAGAACATAAGGGCTAGGAACATTCAGTGCAAAGCACACAGAACTGCAGGCGCAGATCCACTAAAGGACATGGGTGTGCACATGTACGCATAATAATCTTTGAAAGGGGTCGAAGTTAGCAGGCATAATACATGTACACAAATGTAATTAGATCAGATCCGAATACAAACAACCAATCAGCTTAAGTTAGGGTTGGATTTTCGGTTTCGCATAGCATGAAGAGGTTGGCACACCTGGTGGCACCAGCGAGCGAGGGTGTAGGAGGCGTTGAAGAAGCTGGGGTCCACCACGATGTAGTCCTTGGAGCAGTTGCAGAGCGCGAGGGCGAGCTAGATGTTGCTGCTGGACGGGATGCGGCCGCTCCTCGCCGGCCGTTCCTAGAGCTCCTGCCGAGCGACCGAAGGCCTGAGAATGAGCGGGCCCTAGGGTTCCGGCCGAGGCCCGAGGCTTCGCTGGTGGCAGGGCAGGGGTAGGAGCAGGGGCAGGGCGGGCGCGGGGCAGAGCCAACGTGGATGCGGGCAAACTGGATCGGGGAGAGGGCCGCGAGCGTGCCTTGCCCAGCCTCCACGACCACGACGGCGGCGGGGATCAAGATGGCGGCGGGACTCGGCGTTGACGCAGGGGCAGTAGGGATCGAAATGGCGCCGGGTATCGTCGCCGACGGCACTCGGGGAGGTGCTACGGCCTACGGGTGCTAGGGCCGCGTCGGTGGGGTAGGACGGAGGGGCGTTGTCGGCGCGCTGTCTGGGGGCGGCGACCGAGGGGGGCATTGGTGCAGGGTGGGGGCGGCAGCGATGGCACGGCCAGCTGCGGGAGGGTGCGTGCGGTGGCGTCGCGGCCAGCTGCGGGTGGGCGCGGGCGACGGCGGCGTGGCCAGCTGTGTGCAGGCTCGGGCGGCGGTGCGCGCCTAGCTGTGGGTGAGGGCGACGATGGGGGTGCGGTGGATGCGGAGCCGAGCGGATGAATCACGGGAGCGAGGTTTCGTGTTTTGTTGCAAGGGACGGGAGTAGGGGCGAGGCTGCGGGAACACAGGAGGCAGGACGATGGACCCATGTTGGAATGTCGCACCATAAAGTGTCCACGCTTTGTTCTTTTTAGTTTTAGGAGATGATACCGAGCCCTCCCTTTCTTTTTGGCTTGCGGCATTTTTTCTAGGCCACCAGAGGTTTCATTTTGGCATTGCTGTCAAAGCCTCTCCAAAGACAGTGTCTTCTTGCTGTGTCAATGTACTCTATAACTGAAATAGGCAGCTGAAGAGTGCACATGGCATAGGTAGGAAGAGAGGACAGGACTGAGTTCACTAGCTCTAGTCTTCCAGCATGGGAGAGAAAATTTGAAGTGGCTGTAAGTCTTCTTTCAACTTTGTTCATGATGAATCCAAAGTGCTCCACTCTCAGCTTGGTGGTGCCCATTGGCAATCCAAGGTATGTGAAGGGGAGGGATTCCAGTTTGTATCCAAAAACCCCAGCCAACTGATGAGCTTTCTCAGTAGAGAGATTTAGAGGCAGCAAACAGGACTTTTTATAGTTAACCCCGAAGTCCAGTTGACTGTGAGAAAGATTCCAGCAATCCTTTTAGAGTGAAAAGTTCCATTTGGGAAGCTTTCATGATGAGAATGGTGTCGTCCGCATACTGGATAATAGGATACTGAGCTGTTTCATAGGAGGGGATAGGGAGATCAAATAGTCCTTCACTGTGACCTCTGTTAATAATGCACTGAAGGAGATCAGCAGCCAAAACAAAGAGAAGGGGAGAAAGAGAATCTCCCTGTCTCACTCCACGTCTACATTGGAAGTGTTTTCCAGGCACTCCATTAAGAAGGATGGAAGAGGTTCCTGAATTAAGAATTCGTTGGATTCAGTCGCACCAAGTATCATCAAAGCCTAGCTGTTTCATCATTTGAATGATCACATTATGTTCAATAGTATCAAAAGCTTTTGTGAAATCAAGCTTGAGAATAATGATTTCTTTCTTGGATTGTTGGCACTGATGAATATACTCATAGGTCCATGCCAAGCAGTCCTGGATTGTCCTGGATTTGATGAAGCCATACTGGTTGGTATGAATGGGTGATGTGATCTTGCCTTGGAGCCTGTTGGCTTGGAGCTTTGTGATAATTTTGAGGACACAGTTTAGAAGTGAGATGGGCCTAAAATCATTTACTGAGACAGGGTTGTTTGTCTTGGGAATCAGAGTGATGAAGGAATTGTTTATAGATTGCAAATCTAGGGTTCCATTGAAGAAGTCAAAGCAGAGGCTGTAGAAATCTCCTTTAATTGTTTCCCAGCAACTTTTGATGAAGTATCCATTAAAACCATCTGTGCCTGGTGCTTTATCAGCAGGCATTTGTTTGACTATATTATTAATCTCCTCAATTGCGAAGGGTCTAGGTAGCTGCCTTAGGTTGCTATTGGACTGGACCAGTTGACTTAAGTTGTATAGCATGTCAGGGCTAGTAGTGCACCCCATTCTTTGTTTGTATTCCTCAAGAAGCAGAGCAACTTTTTCACTGTGATCACACACAGATCTTCCATCTTCAGTTTCAAGGGAAGTGATGGTATTTATCCTGTATCTTTCGGTTGCAGCAGCATGAAAGAATTTTGTACTTTCATCTCCAAATTTAGTCCATCTAATAGTGTATCTTTTCTTCCAATAATCTTTTTGGTGCTTAAGGAGCTTGAGGATGTGGTTCTTCAAAATCTACCTAAAATTTAATTCTTGAAGAAAAAGAGGCCTTTGTTCTTCTAGTGTATCTAGGATCTCCCATGTAGAATTGCAGTTTTTTATCAGGCAACTGAGGTTAGAAAGACCTTTGCTCCACTTTTTTAGGGCAGCCCTTAAAAGTTTGAATTTGGCAGTGATTCTAGTAGCACTATTAGTTGCTGAGACATTGGAATTCCAGACCGAATTTACCAGATCAAAGAAGCCAGGATGCTCTACCCAGAAATTTTGAAACCTGAAGACATGAGCTTTGAGAATAGAAGTCCCAATTTGAATCTTGCAAGGAATGTGGTCAGAGGTGGGTCTAGCCATTGGAAGAAGCAAAGTGTTAGGGAAGTCACTTGTCCAGTTGGAGGTTGTGAACACCCAGTCTATTTGCTCAAGGAGGGGAGCACTTTGCATATTGCTCCAGGTAAAGTTTCTTCCTTTGAGGGGGATCTCAAGCAGACCCATGTTACTTATGATTTCATTGAAGATCATCATGTCATTCATATTAGCACCATCTCTATTTCTATCAGATATAGATCTGTAGAAGTTGAAATCCCTAGCAAACATCCAATTCTCCTCTGCATTGATGTCAAGATTGTTGAGCCAGTGCACAAAATTATCCCTTTCTGGGCCTTGGCAAGGGCCGTATACGGACGATAATGTCCAGGTTTGTCTATTGTGAGAAGAGGTGAATTTGACTGTTACTGTGAATTTGTTTATTTGGATTACCTCTCCTGTGAAAATAGCACTATTCCATCCCAACATAATTCCCCCAGAAGCACCCTCAGAAGGGGAAAAAGCAAATTTGTTGAAGCGCTTTGGAGCTAGTTTTCTAATGAAGGAATGATCAAACTGTTCTCTTTTTGTTTCTTGGATGCAGAAAATGGCACAATCACTCTCATCTATCTTTTCTCTGATGGCATTGCATTTATCTTCAGAGTTTATTCCTCTGATGTTCCAGTTCAAGATGTTCCAATTTCTGCTGGAACCACTATTGTTACTGTTGGGCCTTGTATCCATAAGCAATGTATTGAAATTGCCTCCAGGAACTCTGACTAAACCTAGTCAGAGAAAATCCAAAACCAGCACTCAAACAGTTGCTCTCCAATGGGTGCAAAACCCCAACAGCAAGCCAAACCAGCACCACAAGCAACATAAGGGAAGCAAAGATGTCCACAGAGAAACTGGTTTTTTTACCACAAGTCTTAATCAAACAAAATCCGAAGACAACAATAGAGAAGATAGCACTTCTCAAGGTATTCTGACCATAAAACCAATCCAACATTCCATTACCGCAGGATGTTGCAGGGCAATCCCTGACAAAATAAAAGTAGATAAGCAGACTATCCATTGATAACTAGTTGGGTCCCCCTTGTGCTGCTCCCATCCGGTGCAACATCATCAGTTCTGGTAGCCAAAAGCCGTTCCATCGTCACCTCTGAGGGGTGAATGCAACACCTTTCTGTAGCTATTCTCTGTATATCAAGTACAGAAATTTCAGGAAATAAGGTCCCCTCCTCATTGCATTTAAGAACAGCAGAGAGTCCCGGAAAATCAGAGGCAAAGCAATTTGGTGGGGGAGAGAGATTATCCAACAAGTCAGATTGAGGGGCCACCTTCTTGCTTCTTGCCTTGCTCTTGTTCTTGTTAGTCTTTCTAGCTGTAGTGGGGACAACTCTATGCATATGTCCATCGTGAGCAACTTTCAATCTTGGGCTCCTCCTAAGAAACTCAGTTGAGACGGGAGTGCTGAGCTTTCTTTTCTTTGTGGCTTTGCTTGAACTTTCATATCCATTCTCACTACCAGGTAGCAGTGGATCAATCGGAGCATCATGAGTTATGAGAGCATAATCTTCAGGGAGGTCTGGGAAAACTTGTTCCTGTCTTAGCTGAATTTCAGGTTCTATGGCTTTGTTCTTGAGTCTTTTCCTGTAGTAAACTTTTGTGACAGGGGCATTTCTTGCAGGGGAAAGCTCTGCTAGCTGAGTTGCTATCTTTGGAGTTAGTTGGAGGTCTTCAGGAGCTGGCGGGATCTGAGTGATGCAAGCACCAACATTTGGGGTGGTGGTGTGATTCTGCTCATTAATATTGATAGCAATGTTGAAAGAATTAATTCCCAGGGCAGAAAGATCAATCTGGATCAAAGAGGTTGGGATTGAACTGCTTCCACCAAAACTTGAGACACCGGCAGCCTTTTGATTGTTGATCAGCTGTTTCAGGCTTTTAACTAGGAAATTGGTTATAGCATTTCTCTGATCTCTGTCTCTCTGAGTCTCAGATTGGGTTATCATAGGTTTGTCCGCTGTGTGTGGGATAAGAGCATTTTGGATTGAGCCAGCTTCATGAGCCTGAGCATTGGTGTTGAGGTTCAGCTGCTGTACTACTTCAATTGTTCTGATAGAGCCTTGACCAGCCTGTATTCCTACAGTGGCTGAAGAGGAATCAGCTTGGTGAAACACCCCTGAGTTCTGATCCTGATTCATGTCTTTCTGGATCTGATGAGCAGCCACCAAATTATCCATCACCTGGTCAGCCATTTCCACCACCTGCTGAACTTCTCCTGGCATTATGGGTCCCTCAAAGGGATGAAGATTACCATTGTGTGCAGGGGGATCTTCCTCAGCTGGTGCAAAGTTTGTCATAGGAGCAGTGCTGGAGCTGGGCACAGAGCCAGAAGAGTGGGTGGGGGCCTGGTGTTGGCTTTGATTCTCGGTCACCAAGGGGGTGTCAAGGGAGGGAGTTTTCGTATTTGAGGAGTGCACGGTAGAAGCTGAAGCAACAGGCGGAGCATTGGGCCCATGCACCCATTGGATGGAGGGTTCAGCAAGAGTGTGGCTTGGCTCCATGAACGAGGCGGCTTACTGGACCTTGAAACCTATTTAAGTTTTGTGGCAACCCGCCGTTTAACACAGACTCGGGCCTTGTGACCATAGTTAAAGCAGTAGATACAGCGAATATCACTAAAACAATCTCTGACGAAGTGCCCTGGACTTAGGCATCTAAAGCAACAGCGGGAAGCATTAGAGGGGAAGATAAAGCGATCACCTTGGGGGGCATTCCCATTAATGGCTTCTTTATACTGCATGGGGCAGTTGGAACGACCACCATTCTCAATTTCTCATCAATGCGAAGATCTCTTTTGAGTTTTTGAAAAACAGAGTACACTGGAACATCTCTGTTGCTACCTGAAGAACTTCGAGGCCCTTTGTGAAAATCTTTGTTGAATTGAGAAGAATCAGTACCAAACTCCCGGTCCAAAGGAAGAGAATCCTAAGTGAAATCCCGAACTAAGGAGGAATCAATAGGATCAAAAGGGCAATATAAACTACCAATCTTGATTACCGAGTTGAGCTCTCTTGGCTGAGATTTGGTGATTGGTGAGTCTTGGACGAGCTTGTGATGAAATGAAACCTTCTTGCGAGCAGAATTCCGCTTGTTCTTGCGATTTGTCTGAATGGTCCAGCTGTTCTCTTCTTCTTTCTGCCACTTGATTTTTTCTTTCACCCAATTGGCACCACCATCGTGCCATAGATGGAAATAAACATCAAACTGCTCTGTGGTGATTCGCTTGAGAGATCGAATCAGAAAACCAACTTGCTTATTGCTAACTGAGAAGCGAAAATGAGGATCGCATTCAAATACAACATGGAAGCCAGCAGGAGAACCACCCAAGTAGCAGTGAAGAGCCATGGCAACAGAGTCTTCAGTTAAACGGAAGAGGTAGCGCCGAAAAACTGCTAGCAGGAAGAACGACCCATCCGGAGTAGGAGAAGGATGATGCACAGAGGTCGAAAATCTTTGCAACACTTCAGTCCCAAATCTCTTACCCGGAGAGAAATCCCAGTTCCTGACCAAGGCGGCCAGGGCAGGATCTTGCTCGAGCTCGATGAGAGCACCCGGAGAGGAAGCAGGGCGGACCATGACTAGGGCGCAGAAACTCCAGAACCACCACCGGTGGCTAGCGACGACGACGCGTGTTCGCTGCCTCCGCTCGCGCCGGCCCACACGTACAGACCACGCCGCGCCGGCCCACAAGCAGCTGGGCGCTCCGCTGCTCGCGCCAGTCCGCGTGCAGCTCGCCGCGCCACGCCTCGTTCGCGCTGGCCCACGCGCAGCCCTCCGTGCCGTCCGGCCTGAGCGCGCGCCTCGCACTCCCGCTCGCACGCGCGCCTCGCGCCCTCACGAGCACGGGGCCGCTTGAGCGCCCACCCGCGCGCCGCGCACGCGCCGCCTGCTCCCGCGCGCTCAGGCCCGCGCGCCGCCGCCGCGGCCACTGCCGGTGCGGAACCTAGCTATCATCGCGACTTGCTCTTCGAGCGCCACTAAGTTACTAGTGTGGTAAGCCAATTGGCTTGGCTTAACCTGTCTTTGAGTGCTGATAATAGGGCTGGTGAGGATATCTGGGGTTTATGCACTCGTCAATCATATTATTTTTCTTTGACAAAAAATGTGACATATTTGCCATATTAACTGCATTATTGTATTTTTTCGTTTTTACCACCATTAGAAATCTGACCACAAGATATACTCCCTAATGCTCAATACATCCATTGTTTGTCCAGGATATGAGAAACCAAAATCTTCATAGTCAAGTAAATATGAACATATTCAACATACCAAAGGCCATCAGTGCGGTTAATGGCCTCAATGAGTGTGCCAATTTGTTCCAGTGGGTTACATCAGCCATTTCATCTCTGAAATCCCAGTCCAATGAAACACAAAAGGAAAGACTTCAACGAGATATATGCCAATTGCATAGTGACCTTCAATGCCTTACTGATACTCTACCAGCAATGTACAACCTCATTGATCGAGCAGAGTGGAGGATCTATTTGCTCAATGCATCAGCCATTTCATCTCTGAAATCCCAGTCCAATGAAACACAAAAGGAAGAGAAAATTTCTTATTTGACATCAGAAAAAATTGCTCTTCCCAATTTAGCATCCAAACTTCAAATCTTCTCTAAATGTCTACTCTTAAAAATTTTCTTCCCAAATTGACACTACCGTCCATTTGGCCATCTCCTACCGTGAACTGTCACGTGGGCTACATGCAAAAAGACAAGAATACCTCAATCGAGTAGCTTTTTGTTCGACGAAAATCGAGTAGCCTTCTGTTCGTTGTTTCGCTATTTGCACGCGAGAGAATGCCGCGGCACCTTCTAACCCTAGATCGATGCCGACGGCGACGATCATGGAGGGCGGCGGCGCGGTGCCTGGCGTGGCTGTCGCGGGCCGCGCAGCCCTTGCTCGTTCGCCCGGCACGGCTTCCGCGGCCAACCTGCGCGGCCCCGGCGCTGCCCCCGCAGCCATCCCGCGCAGCACCTGCGGCGCGGCCAACCCGCACCGCCTCGGCGTGGCCCCCGCGCCTCCAGCGTGGCCTCCGCGGCAACGTGCCCAGGCGAGAGGCCGCCGCAGCCGCCCCCAGCAAGCCCGGCTCGGCCCCTAGCAGGCACCCCCCCGGGGGCCACCCCCGCGCCTTTAGCGCGGCCACCCCCAGCTGGCCCGTCGAGGCCGCCGCTGCCTTCCCAAGTAGGCACAGCCCCGGCGCGTGGGTTCAAGGCTTCAAGGAGCAAAAATATTGGAGCATTGGCTTCAAGGTCACCGTAGCTGCTGCCGGCTTCAAGTGCCAAAAAAAAAAAAAAACAGAACACGCACGTTGTTCAGATGCCCAGAAAAAATTCGCCAAAAAAAAGTAAGTTGGAACACTTTGAGGGGCAAAAGTGTCTTTCACATGGAACTTAACACCGTTATGTGTCTCAGCTCACGGTAGTGTCAGTTTGGGAACCGAAATTTCAAACGGTGCCAGATAAGGAAGATTTGAACTTTGAGTGCTAAATTGGGAAGAACAAGTTTTTCCGGTGTCAAATAAAGAATTTTCTCAAAAAGGAAAGACTTCAACGAGATATATGCCAATTGCATAGTGACCTTCAATGCCTTACTGATACTCTTCCAGCAATGTACAAGAGTGGAGGATACTCTACCAACATTTCACAGACTGGTTTTTGTTATATGCCTAATGTGTTGTATCTGTGATATATCTATTTGCGATTCCTGGTTCTGTGCAAAATAAGTGGGGGCACAACACTACAACACTTACATTATATTACATAACTTGTTACTGGAGAGGGGCAACAGCTAGAGTAGCCCCTAGTTTTTTGTGTGTTTGGTTCGTGGAAAAAATATATGCAAGGTAGCCAAGACAAAATTTAGCTTGGACCATTTAGCTGTCATTTGGTTATGCGCTAAAATTTGGTATGGTAGCCATTTTAGATAAAGCATAGATTTAACAAGCATAAATCTAAATAAATCTATAACTAATCTATAACTAAGTTATACATGATCCAATGAGTATGAAATTTTTACTACAGTTCAAGCATACAATAATTAATCCACCATAAAAATTTCACCATAATTGAACCTTTGAAGCTGTAGCTATGAATTATTCCAATTAATTACAGAAAAATATAGATTTAAAGCTACAACAAAAACTTTGTACTAAAGCATACCATATTATATGTTCATTGTGCACATCTACTCATGCGGAGTCCAATAAAATTGAATTTTCCATTTTATGATTTTTCTATGATTTACTATAATTCTTCAAAGATTCGACGAAAACAAAAAAAAGATAAAACCACAGTCACTGTAGCAAAACCACCGTCCAAAACCGCTTGGGAGGTTATTTGACCGGTTTTGAAAAGTTCAGGGGTAGAAAAAATCCGGTTTTATAGTTTGGGGGTGAAGTAGTCCACCCTGAATAGTTGGGGGTTATATAGACTTTTTCCAAAAAAAAGTGAGAACTAAAGTGTAGGGAAGACCGAAGACCGCCACATCCCACAGTTGCCTACGGCACTTCCAGGAAGGTTACATGTATAAAGCCTCCGGATCTGGGAGAATTCAGAGACAGTCGATCTAGCCAGTAAGCCCCTAGCTCGGTTCTCCCCCTCTCTAGCACATAGTAAGCAGCAGATGCATGTGTGCCACAGTCGCCGCTCCAGAATATGCTCTGTTCGTTTGAACTTATCAGCCGTACCATTTCAGTGAAATAACAATGTTTTTCTCTCACAACAAATCAGCATCAGCATTAGTCGTTTTTCCAGCCAACCGAACAGGCCAAAATTCAAAATTCTGAAAAGTAGAACTGTGCAGCACATGGACGCGCGTTTAGTGCTTCTAAATAAACGGACCATGTTCCTAATTATATTGTTCCAAGAACCTTTACGCCACCTTTGAATGGTGTAGTGCGTTTCACATGCTTGAAGAATATTGAAATACTAATTAAGTACAGCCACCTAGGACATTTTGGAACGCATCCCTAACTGTGGCCGATAAATGGTATATTGGCGCTTGTGTGGAGCGACAGTGATACACCTTTTTTTTTAGGGACAGTGGTACACTTTTTAGCTGTGGAAATTAAAGTATACATGGGAAGACCGCCACAGTTGACGACGGCAGATCACATCACAATGTACATGCATGAAGCCTCCTGATCTGAGAGAGTTGACTTCAGAGACAGTCGGTCCAGCCAATAAGCCCCCCTGCTATCAGCTCTCCTCTTCTCTTCTCTCGCACATAGACATGGCCAGTATAATCACCAGATCTGCTAGCTGTAACATGTCGATCTACGCAATAGATTGAACCTGTAAGCCAAACTACTCTCTCGCTTCGGCATTTCCACTTTCCTTCCGTCATACTCATCTTTGCAAGTTATCTGATTTTTTTGCCCCATCAAATAAAACCACAGGTCGCACGCGCTTCTGGCAAGTCATAAATCAGATCCGCTAGCTGCTCATCGAGCACAGCTGACACTTCGCAGTCAGCATTTGGTTCAAACGCGCGAGAGGCACACAAAAAGGTAATCAAATACTAAGACATGCATGGCCAAGCATCAGTCATACATCCCGTCGTGCTGGATTAATTTGTTTTCTATTTTACAGTTGTTATTATTACTTTGTTTTCTGTTAAAGGTCGCCAAGTATTCTCTGCTTTAACCATTGCACTGCTCTGGTTATTATTAATTCGTAGATTTTGGATTGCTGAGGCGTACTGCTCTGGTTCCCTACTCTGGCAATCCCCTTTGTTGAAGCAGATCCTACTTGTGACCTATCCCGTTTTCTTATTTTCTGTCTCAATAAGAGGTAAGTCCATCTCTCCTAAAATTTGATTTCCATTTTTGTTCCCTAGCAACCAATGTCTCCGTTGCTTGCTCTTGCATTTTTCATGGTTGCTCATGTTAAGATATGTCACGGTTCATGTATCTAGGATAGGTACATCACGGCTCATGTATTTGGTACAGGTTAGAGTAGTTAGTTCTTTGCTTGTATCTCAAGTAGATAGATAGATCATGTTGATCTTTATCTTGTTGTAAACCAGACTATTTTACAGTTGTTATTACTTTGTTTTTCTGTTAAAGGTCGCCAAGTATGCTCTGCTTTAACCATTGCACTGCTCTGGTTGTTATTAATTTGTAGATGGGGTAGTTTGGATTGCTGAGGCATACTGCTCTGGTTACCTAATCATTAGCAAAAAAATTTCTTGGGAGAGGATGGGAATGTATTCATCCCCTGCTGTCTTCTGGCAATCCCCTTTGTTGAAGCAGATCCTACCTGTGACCTATCCCGTCTTCATATTTTCTGTCTATACATCTCAATAAGGGGTCAGTCCATCTCTCCTAAAATTTTATTTCCATTTTTGTTCACTAGCAAGCAATGTCTCAGATGCTTGCTCTTGCCTTTTTCATGGTTGCTCACTTGCTCTGTTTTCATCCTATGGTGGAGTTTAGAACTCTTATCAATAGTCATTATAAATCTGGATACTGCATATACTTTATATTTTCTTTCTGGTATCTGAGTGATTTTTTTTTTGTAATATATTACTGTTACATTTATACATAGAATTTTTTTGAATTATTTTTTAGTATCAAATGTGATTTATCTAGAAGTTGTCATTTTTACTCGACAAGAATTCCTTGTTTATTCCATCATTCGTTTTGATATGCTTATATTGATTCATACAAAACAGCTCGTATCAATTTGCTAGCCCACAGTAGCGCTGGTTTCTTGTTCTCCTGTATGCATTTGTGAGAAATTGTTTTTCAAGTTGGAGCACCCACATTTGTTTTTCCTATAAAAGTGCTCAAGTAATCAGGAATGGGTAGTGGAACTATTTTTTTACTATTTCCTACCGGTAACCATGTGAATGTTTTTTATAATATATGACTGTTACGCTTGTACATAGGGTTTCTTTTGAACTATCTTTAGTACAAAATGTGATTTATCTAGAAGTTGCCATTTTTATTCTATACAAGAATTCTCTGTTCAGTGTTTATTCCCTCATACTCTTATATTGATTCATTCAAAACAGCTCATATCAGTTTGCTAGCCCACAAGAGCGCTTGTTTCTTGTTCTGCTGTATGCTTTTTGTGAGAAATTAATTGTTTCGCAAGTTGGAGCACCCTCATTTGTTTTCCCTATAAAAGTGCTTGAGTAATCAGGAATGGATAGTGGAGCTACTAAACGTGAAATATTGGAGAAAAAATTGGAGAAAAGGCTGCAGGATCCAAAAACAGAACCATTAATATCTTTGCCTCTAGATTTTTTGGAGGGCATCACATGCGGTTTTTCCACTGAACGAGAACTTGGCAGGGGTTTTAGTGGAGTCGTGTACAAGGTATATGACCATTCCTCTTTCACTCCAATTTTAAACTGATGGCAACAGAAAGATAATAAATGTATTTTTGATGCTATGAAGGGGATTCTCCGGAGCGGCAAAGCTATTGCTGTAAAGAAGATTTTTGAAGCTCATCTGCAGGGCAATGATAATCAAGTGGAGAATGAGATCATTTATCTTACGGAGGTCAGGCACCAAAATGTCATACAACTAGTAGGTTACTGTGTCCAAACCAAGTCGGAAGTGATGGAACATAGTGGGAAACATGTTATGGTTGAAAAACGTGCATGTTTGCTCTGCTTTGAATTTCTTTGTAATGGAAGCCTTGACAAGCATCTTTCTGGTACGTTGAAATACATACTAAGATCTTCTGTCTTTTTTTCCTTTCCAAAGTTTACCTGATTAGAAGTTTAGAACACACATGCAAATGTGTCATTATATCAACAGCCACAGAGTGATAAATTCAATTATATAGTTTCTCTGTTTGTTGATATATTTCTACAGATGACACCTTGGGCCTTGATTGGGATATAAGATATGAGATAATTAGGGGAGTTTGCAGAGGTCTGCATTATCTTCACGATGAATGTCATATTGTTCACCTCGACCTGAAACCTCAAAACATACCGATGGATGCCATGATGCTGCCGAAAATTGCGGATTTTGGTTTGTCTAGGCTTTTGGGTGAACAAAAATCCAAAACTGTCACTAAAAACCTTGCAGGAACGCCGTAAGCTAGCTATGCTTCTTTCCAGAGCTTCATATTTTCTACTATTTTCTACAGCTGATTATGCAAATTCTTCTACAGTGGATATATGGCCAAAGAATACATAGACCACGGAATTATCTCCCCTAAGGCAGATATATTCAGTTTGGGTGTCATAATCATAGAGATAATCACAGGTCGGAGGGACTATCCCAATGTTGGCGAGATAACTGAAACATCTCGCAAGCACTATACAGACGAAGTAAGATTATTCAGTATTATTCCATACTGTAATTTTCTACCTTACTTATGCAAATGTCTTTTTCTGATAAATTACTTATGCAAATGTTTAGGTGGTTGGAAGTTGGAGGAACAGACTTATAGAAATAACACCCATGCATATGTCACCAGAAATGCGTATCCAACAAGTGCAACAATGCATCTCTATAGCCCTGAAGTGCCTGGAACCTGAGTCGAATAAAAGGCCAACTTCATTGGACATAGTTCAAAGTCTAAATGCAGTAGAACCAAAATGTACGTCTCCTGGAAATTCCCCCAGTGTCGTTGAGAAGGTATGATCTCTCAATATGCACTCCGCCTCTCCACACTTAATATCATAAGACTATCCAGATTAATATGCATGTCTGAACAAAATAACCGCTAGTGCTCCATTTTTCTTATCTTAATTAGTGTCCTCTTATAGTTGTAGTGCATTATCTATATCTGTTGTTCGAAATTAGCCTGCACAGTGACAAGTTATTCACTAATCTCCATGTGCGGAGGCATCGATTGGATTTACCGAGATGAACATGCAAGATCGATCACATATGACACTAGCGGCTTGATTTTTGTTGATGAGGTCTAGTCGGGAGCCCCCGAGTACCGATTGGCGCCCTCCATCTTGTGATTCCAGTTGGCTGGAGCGCCCATAAGTCGCGAGTGCCGTAAGGCAATTGGCTTGGCTTAACCTGTCTTTGAGTCGCGAGTGCCATAGGCGCCTGGGCTTTAAGCCCATCACGGTTTCTATAGATTGATTCTACTCATAATAGGCAAGAATATCCGATAGTGGTCCTGTTTCCATAAACCACCCTAGGCCATCCTTGCTTATATATGTACATGTATACCATGGCCTATAATCAATCTACTATTTTCCCGTGCAATTAAATTACCTTCACTGATAATAGGGTTGGTGAGGATATCTGGGGTTTATGCACTCATCAATCATATTATTTTTCTATGAAAAAATGTGACATATTTGACGTCTTAACTGCAATATCCTATTTGTACCTTTTATACTAACATTGAAAATCTGACCACAAGATATAATGCTCTAATGCTCAATACATCCACTGTTTGTCCAGGATAGGAGAAACCGGAATCTTCAGAGTCAAGTAAATGTGAACATAATCAACATACCAAAGACCACCAGTGCCATTAACGGCCTGAATGAGTGCGCCAATTTGTTCCAGTGGGTTACATCGGCCATTTCATCTCCAAAACCTCAGCTGAATGAAACACAAAAGGAGAGACTTCAATGAGATATATGTCAATTGCATAGTGACCTTCAATGCCTAACTGATACTCTACCAGCAATTGACAACCTCATTGATCGAGCAGAGTGGAGGATCCATCATGATTCTGTGGCTGACCTCCTTTCAAGACTCAAAGATGCAGTGTATGATGCAGAAGACCTTCTTGATGAGTTTAGATGGTATGAGAAAAAGGTTTCTGTAGAGGGCAATGCTATCTCAGTGGAACCAGTTATTAAATTCATTCAAAGTGTCACTCAAGGTAACTTCAACAAGGTGACTGGTATCCAGAAGAGGCTCGATAATCTCTCCAAACGGCTTGAGAAACAGGGCTTACTTCCAGCAATTCCAAAGTTTGACAAATCATCTAGGCCCGAGACCTCCTTTTTCTCCACTGAAGCAAAGATGATTGGTCGTGATGAGGAAAAGAAGAAGATGATCATGTTACTTGGTGTACCAACAAATAAAAGCTCAGGTCGTTCCGGATGCAAGAGAAAAAGAAGAGTCAGTTCATCAACAAGCAACCAAGTTTGTGCTACTATTGATAGTAACGAAGCAACAATAGTGAGTGTTCGAGTTTTGCCAATTGTTGGAATTGGGGGTGTCGGAAAAACCACCTTGGCTCAAGATATTTGCAACCATTCAAAAGTGAAAGGTCACTTTGACCTGATAATTTGGATTTGTGTATCGGATGATTTTGATGTCAAGAGGTTAACTAAAGAAGCCATAGAACAAACTTCTGGGGAAGTGCTAGAAAATGGTAACTTGAATTTTCTCCAGCTTGCTCTTGCGAATAGCGTGAACAAGAAAAGATTCTTGATTGTCCTTGATGACATGTGGGATGAAAATGAGGAGCATTGGAAGCACTTCTGTGCACCTTTTAAAAATGCACTTCAGGGAAGCATGATGCTTGTCACCACTAGGTCTCCGAAGGTTGCTGATGTAGTGCGTACAATGGATTCCTTTCCCTTAGAGGGTTTGAAAGATGATGTCTTTCGGAAGTTCTTTAAGTCCTGTGTGTTTGGGCCTAATAGCTCCAACATTGATCCTAAGTTGGAACGGATTGGTGAGAAAATACTCCCAAAGTTGAGAGGCTCTCCTTTAGCTGCAAAAACTCTAGGACGGCTGTTAGGAATGAGCCTTGAGCTAGCACATTGGGATAGGATTCTCAAGAGTCAGCTGTGGGAGCTTCAACAAAAGGAGACTGACATTTTGCCGGCTCTTCGGTTGAGCTACATGTATTTACCATTGTATTTAAAGAGATGCTTCTCATTCTGTGCTGTGTACCCGAAAGATTACATATTCAAAAAGGAGGATTTAGTGGAGATTTGGGTGGCAGAAGGCTTAGTGGAACATCACACTGGTGGTCAGTACTTTGAAGAACTTGCACATCTGTCATTTTTTCAGAAATATCCACGGTCCCACAAGAAATATGTAATACATGATTTGATGCATGACATGGCACAACTGGTTTCAAAGGACGAGTGCTTTATAGTAAAAGAAAAAAATGATATTCCTAAGATCCCTCAGAATGTCCGCCATCTGTCAGTGGTCAAAGGCGGAGATATTCAGTGTTCTGACTTATTGAAGAATGACATGGCACGGCTTAGAAAGCTGCGCACCCTATTTTGCCACCTGTCTTTAAAGAGTGAAGCTGATAATACTGTGATGGAGAAATGGTGTAATGAATTTTTGTGCATGCGTGTCATGGTCTGTTCTATCTCTAAGTGGGGCTTACCAGGTAATATTAGCAACATGAAGCTACTTCGGTACCTTCAAATCATCCTCTAGCCTTTGCAAGAGCCTTCCTTCAGCATTCTGTTGCCTCTATAATATGCAAATATTTAATGCTACGAAATGGAGCATTGATGACATTCCTAGCGGCTTTGGTATGCTGATCAATCTGCAGAAATTTGAATCAGTGAAATGTCAATTTCATCATATACATTCAGTTGGTACTCTTAAAGGTGCAACTGACCAAGGACAGAAGAGTCAATTGAGCTCAAAAACTATAATGGTGGTTTTCTCCCAAACTCAGAGCAGGTTCACAGTTACGACAGCACTAATAGCACTCTCTTGTCCGTGACTGATGTAGTCATTCACAGTTGCCAAAACTTATCAAGCCTCGAACAATTTCTACAGCCAGGTTATGTACCTACCATCAAGAAAATAGAAATTTCAGATTGTGGAAGTTTAGAATCAGTACCAGCTGATAGGTTTGGAGATTTACATTTCCTTGAAGTACTGAGTGTGTCCAAGTGTCCAAATATAAAATCACGACGCCTGTTTGCTCCATCCCTAAAGAAGCTGTATCTGGAAGACTCTGGGGATCTTGGATACAAGATTGAGTGTAGTTCTCTCACCATCTTGCATTTATCACGCAACCCTCTTGAATCCATCGAACTGCAAATGTGGAATCTTCCGTTACTGCAGGAGCTCGAGATCAGTTGTTGTTTTTCTCTGACAATCATTAAAGATTATGAGCTTTCCCTTGGCGGGGCCGGAAGCAGAATGGTAAGGTTCCCAAAACTCACTCACCTAAAAATTGCGCACTGCTATAAGCTTGAAACTATCGATGACCTCATATATCTCCCTGCCATTGAGAGTTTTGAGATTACATGCTGTTACTTGCTGTCCCGACTACCTGATATATTCGGAAGTTTTCCTCGTCTGAAGGATTTGAAGATTTTATTTTGCCAAAACCTCAACTGGCATTGTGGAATCTTATTACCATCGTCCCTCCAAAAGCTCCGGTTACTGAGTTGTGGGGATTTCTCTGCCGGGTTTCCCAGTTGCCTGGAGAACCTCACCTCCCTCGAGTCACTGGAGATTAATGAGTGCGAATGCATAGTGTCCATTCCAGGCGACCTGTGGAGCAGTAATCTCAAATCACTTAAGAGTTTGAAGTTTCGTCATTGTTCAAAGCTTAAATCAATTGGTGGACCGGACGCAATTGCACACATAAGAGATTTAGATATTTCTGGTTGCCCAGACTTGAAGGAAATTGACCAGCCACTGTGGAAAGGCTCATCCTTCTAGATTGCGTGCATTGAGAAAGTGGGCTCACGCTCTTTTTCTATGGTATGTATGCCACTTGTTTGCAGTATAAATTATGGTTACAGTTATAGAACTATGTTAGGACACTTGTGAGTTTTACGATATGTCATGTTTTCATGGGTCAGATCATATATATGTCTTAGCCAGTTATTGTTACTCTTAAGCTACTAATTGTTTCTGAAAAGCATAGCAGTCCCACTATTACTTTCTGAGTAACTCGGTGGGTTAGTTCTTGAGTGTGCATACATTTTTCCGTTATACTAGCCAGAAGAATAATAGTCTTTTTTCTTTTCCCTGATCGTGTTGTCTTGTTGATGACACAGCAGGTGGAAATTAAAGATGGTTGAGATGGAGCAAATATGTGCAGTGCAGAGCTCGAAGACCCAACGAGAAACAACGAAACATATATCACTTCTCCCTTCCATGCAAGATGACACGAAAAACCATTCAGATATTGTGCTTTTGTCATATGCCTAGTGTGTTATTCCTATCTTTTAGCAACTCCGATCCTGTTTTCCGTGCGAAATAAGTGGGGCAAAACACAAGATAATTTTATCCTCGGTTAAGCTCTTTTTTATGTCAATAATGTAACATAATGCACTGTATTACAATCATATTTATACGATTGCAACATGAGAGCGTTGCACGCTCCATTAGTTTTGTTGGATGTGTTTGGTTTTACTAATTTACTGGAGAGGGGCCAGAGCTAGAGTAGACTCTGAATCTCTCTGCTAGAATTTCCAGACCTATTTTAGAGGCCCGTCGAATGAGCACAAAGGTATCAAATAAGAGTGAAATCTACGCCAAGCCCCTAAAATTATCTATAAGTGTTAAGTTCCAAAAGTCTCAATATGCATTTCTGAGTCCCTGAAGTTTGTTCGGGTCTCATCTAGATCCAAACGGATATTTAACCAACCCGGTAGCTAACGTGGCATGTCGACTCAGGGCTTACGTGGATCCGACAGATGGGACCCATATGTCAGCAGCAAAGCTTAACCTTAGAAAATCGTATCTTTTTCATACAACCTCGCATGAATATGATTTTTACATGAAGACGGTAGCTCTCAATGAGATCTATAACTTTCTAGTTTTGACTTTTTGATAAAACTTTCTATAGTCTTTGGTGGTGAAAGTCGTTGGTGATGGGACTGTTATCACCATGATATGGCTACGAGATTCATGTTACCATCCGACGGTGACGGATCGTTAGTGATGGGAACGGTTATCACCGTGGCTATGAGGTTCGTGTTACCAACCGACGATGATGGGGCTTCCAAAAATCCTACAATCAGGCAAAAAAACATAATAAAAATAAAAAATAATCCCAGGAAACCCCACTAGCAAAAAAAAAGTACTATAAAGGCGCCTGGAATGCCTCTAGCGGCCTCTGGCATTCCACCTCTATAAATCAAAGATAGCGAATTTGCACCCCAAAAATAGCAAAATTATTTTAATACTGTGAGACCTCACAAATCAAATTTTCTTGTGAAGAGCGCACGCCCTTCGCGACCGCGGGGGCTCAAACCTGTGACCTCACGTCTCGCACGTATCTCCTCTAGACCTCTAACCACTTCACTCACAATTGACTTGTGTCCGTATTAGATATCCGTCCTCCTTTGTTTATCTTCATCCGATTTTGAATGAGTATCTGGGACCCTAAACTAATTTAATTAAAAAGTTGTCATCTACAAAGTTGTATAACTTTTCTAGATCTACAATTTTGGTTTTGGTTGTGTCTCTATCTATGGCCATTAGAAAAATTTAAATGTCAAATGTGAGAAATTCAAACATAATTTTTCTTACATAGATGATTTCAAATGAAAAAATATCAATTACCACTACTGCAGAAATAATTTTCAGCAACGGGGGCTATTTTCTCGGAGCTACTAGATCGAGGTAAATGTTTTTCTTGGCATCTATGTACATGGTAGTTGCGCCTTCTATTATACTCCCTTCATTTAAAAAATATAATTTTAACTCAGGACTAAGTTAAAGTATCTTAAGTTTGGCTAACTATGTGCACCTAATAATATTAAAGAGCCAAGATTTTATCCTACTTTTTTGTCCACCTCCTCTTAACTAGGGGATAGTTTAGTACAGCTCGCATCAAGCCGTTGGGTCCCATAGGTCGGATGGAGATGGGGAACGGTCCCACAGGTACACGTGACACGTAGGCTGTTGGGTTCCACAGGTCGGACGCTGAAGGGTCCCGCAGGTACACATCGGACGAAGAAAGGACCGAGCGGAGACTTTTATGACGAATTGCAAGCGTCACAGATGAGTAACTGCAGGTCCCACAGGTACACGTCGGATGGATGATGGGTCCCACAGGTACACGTCGCATGGAGAAAGGATCGAGCAGAGACTTTTATGACGAATTACAAGCGTCACGGATGAGTAACTGCAGGTCCCACAGGTACACGTCGGATGGAGAAAGTACCGTGTGGAGATTTATGACGAAGCCGTTTGTTACAGATCGAATATTGTTCGTCATAGATGTGTAATTAGCTCAATGACGAATCCCTGTTCGTCACAGTTTTAAAGGAGATCATCACAGATGAGTCGCGCGAGTGATCTGTGACGAAAACCTGCGCTCTTCTGTGATGTTTTTTGTGACGATGCCTGATTTTGTCATAGAAAAGGAGGGTTGCAGGATCGTCGCGACTGATCTATGACGAAATGGAAATATTCATCATAAAAAACGATCTTCTATGACGGTTTCGGATCCGTCATTAAAATTTTCGTCATAGAAGTGAATATTCCTAGTAGTGTTATCAAAGTTTTAAATCTCCGGCTATAGCTGAAGCTATAGCCGGAGATAGCTGCTGCACAACGTAGAAGCTAAGATAACTAATTTTTTGCGCTAAGAAACGAAAACCGCTAATAGCCGGAGATCTACGGAGATTGCCGCTAAACTGATCTTCTTTTAGCGGCAGCCAAAAATTTCGCGGGCCAGAAAATGAGTTGGGCCTCCGGCTGGCCACCTAGCCCAATTTTCCCCCACCCCCACCGTAACCCAGCAACCCTAGCTCACTCCCACGCTCGTGACCCGTCTCTCTCGGTCTCTCACTCTCTCTACCGCAGAAAAGGAGGCGGCGGCGGAGGCGGCTTCTGCTTCGGCGGCGGCGGCGGAGGCGCACCGACGAGGGCCCCCCAAGCGGCGTGGCTAGCCGAAGGCCCTACTTCAAGCTATTCCCCCCCTCCTTCTGATTCGGCGGCGGCGGCTGCGGCGCGCCGGCGAGGGGCCCCCAAGCGGCGCGGCCAGCCGGAGGTCCAACTTCAAGCTAGCACCCCCCCAAGCGGCGCAGCTAGCCAGAGCTTCAAGCGGCGCGGCCAGCCGGAGATCCAAGTGGCAGCTGGGTGCTCCTCGTCTCAGAAGCACTGAAGTAGCAGTAGAGCACCAACGGCGACGGCATGGCACAACAATCTGGTCAGTGCTCACAACCTCCTCTCTTTTTTTTTGCTTGTATGTCGCAGTCTCGCAGATCTCACTATATGTAAACAAGCTGTCAATATTTGTTACCTCTAATTTCAATATTTCATATACTTGCCTCCCGTGCTTGTTTGGCCTAGGTGGTAATTGATAATAACTGCTTCTTGCAGTTTTGAGTAGTCTTTAGCTTCCAGTTTCTGAGTGACATCCATGTATAGCGAGATCTCATGTATAGCCACTTGAGCCAGTCACCCACGAACCAGTTTGAAACTTTGAATACATTAGCCACCTTTTGTTGGTAACCAAAAGATGCAGAAATTATCCATGTTAAGCACAGGCAGTAACACTGGGAAGTTGATTCAAAAAATGGTTATCGCACAACCATTCACAAGTATGTAAATAAATGACAATAATTGTATCATGAATGCTTCACAGCATGTTATTTGAGATAACTATGAGCATATCTATAATGATATGGTGTCAACAGTCAGCAATTTATTACCAGCATGTTATTTGAGATAACTATGAGCATATCTATAATGAAGGCTCAGTATTAGAAATTTAGAATACCTTAGTCTAGTGCTGCCTCTGCCACTAGTCCAGTTTAATGTGGCTTAGTTTGCTCTTTGTATAGGTAACCCGTCTAGTGCTGCCTCTGTCTCAGTAGAAGCTGGACCAAAACAACCTGGTATCAACTCAGATGACCCTGCATGGGCTCACTGTTTCTGCCCAGACATAACCAAGAAACATCACCTACGGTGCAAGTATTGTGACAAGCTCTGCAGTGGTGGAATTACAAGAATTAAGTACCATCTTGCAGGAATTAAAGGTTTCAATACTACTAAGTGTGGAAAAGTTCCAGCTCCAGTGCAGCAAGAGATATTTGATTTGCTTACGAAGAAGACTAGTGAAAAAGAACAGAAAAACAAAGAAAAGGAAATGGACAGAGCTGAAGTTAACATAGAAAACTCAGATTGTGAAAGTGGCAGTGAAGGTTCAGATCATGGCAATTATGCTCTTGTGGTGAAGCCAAAGGCGACAAGAGGATCTAGTAGCTCTAGATCTGTAGCAGGTGGTCAAACTATTGACAAGTACTACAAGCCTCCTTCTATAGAAGAATCTGCTAGTATGACACAGAGAGGAATTAATCTAAGCAAAAAGGTTCAAACAGCATTGACAACTCAGAAAAGAGAAGAGAGGAGGGATAGAACTTGTGAGTACATATGTCAGTGGTTCTATGAAGCTAGCATTCCACACAACACAGTCACCCTTCCTAGCTTTGATCATATGTTAGAGGCCATTGGTCAATTTGGTAGAAAACTGAAAGGGCCTAGTCCCTATGAGATGAGTGGACCGTTCTTGCAGAAAAGGAAGGAAAAGGTGATGGATGGATTCAAGGAGCATAAGGAATCATGGGAGGTCACAGGTTGTTCTATCATGACAGATGCATGGACAGATAGGAAGGGTAGGGGAGTGATGAATTTAGTTGTGCATAGTGCTCATGGGGTACTCTTCTTAGATTCAGTGGAATGCTCGGGTGACAGGAAAGATGGCAAATATATATTTGAACTTGTGGATAGGTACATAGAAGAGATAGGGGAAGAACATGTTGTCCAAGTGGTGACTGATAATGCTAGCGTCAATACTAGTGCAGCAAGTCTATTGACAGCAAAAAGATCTTCAATATTTTGGAATGGATGTGCTGCTCATTGCTTGGATCTCATGCTAGAGGATATTGGTAAGCTTGGACCAGTTGATGAGACCATTGCTAATGCAAGGCAAGTGACTGTTTTCTTGTATGCTCATACTAGGGTGTTGGATTTGATGAGGAAGTTTCTTAAGAAAGACTTGGTTCGCTCTGGGGTTACACGATTTGCCACTGCTTACTTGAATCTAAAAAGCTTGCTGGACAACAAAAAAGAGTTGACAAGACTATTTAAATCAGATGAGATGGAGGAACTGGGTTACTTGAAGCAGGCCAAGGGGAAGAAAGCCAACAAAGTGATCAGATCTGAAGCCTTCTGGAAAAATGTTGACATTGCAGTTAATTACTTTGAGCCATTGGCTAATGTGTTGAGAAGAATGGACAGCGATGTACCATCAATGGGATTCTTCCATGGATTAATGTTGGAGGCGAAGAAAGAAATTTCTCAGAGGTTTGATAATGATGAGAGCCGCTTCAAAGAAGTCTGGGATATCATTGATAGAAGATGGGACAACAAGCTCAAGACTCCACTACACCTAGCTGGGTACTATTTGAACCCCTACTACTATTACCCAAATAAGTCAGAGATTGTGAAAGATGGATCATTTGCAGCAGGTGTGATTTCCTGTATTACAAAGATGGTGGCTGGTGATGAAGAAACCCAAGACAAGATAATTGAAGAACTCGACCTGTATCAAAATCAGCAAGGGAGTTTTGGAAGTGAAATTGCCACAAGGCAGCGAAAGAACAAGAATTTCAATCCAGGTGAGGTTGCTGAATCGCTTCACCTCCTATTCATGCTCAGCCATCATTTTGAAAATGCTTTGCCACATTCTGTTCAATAGTGTTGCTTGTGGGATACCATTTTTGGTAGACTAGAAAAAAATCTTGAGTCTGATTCTTCTAATAGTTTGGTGTCCCTATAGTCCCATTGTCTGTACATGTATTTGGTAGACTACTTATTTACAGTTAGGTGACTGCAAGCAATAGGCTTAAAGCCATTGCACATTTGCACCTCAATAGCTTTAATTATCTGTACATAGAAAGCACTTAACTCTAGCTGCTACATGAGGTATCCTCCACCCCACAGTCGGCAGCACCCCCACAACCTTGCCACTCCAAACATTACAAAGATGGTGGCTGTTCAAATTCTAACTTGTTTAATGTTTATGCAGCAAAATGGTGGCTGCACCATGGCACAAGCACACCAAATCTTAGAAAATTGGCAGCAAGGATTCTGAGTCTGACCTGCAGCTCCTCAGCTTGTGAGAGGAACTGGTCAGTATTTGAACAGGTAAAAAGAAAATTATGACATGCATCTTTGTGTGCATGCTATCTTTTTTGAATTTTAAGGTTTGTTCATGGAATTTAAATCTGACCTGCAGCCTTGTCTTCACTACTTGACTCGTAGGTTCATACAAAGAAGCGCAATAGGCTACTTCATGAAAGGATGAGAGATCTTGTATTTGTTAAATTTAATTCTAAGTTAAGGAATAAGAGAGAGAAGAAGGATAGAGATCCTTTGGAGAAAGAAGTAGATGATGTTGTGGCAGATGATGATAATGAATTCATTACTGGTATTACGCCTTTGCCAAGTGAAATGGAACAACAACAATGTACACAAGAATCACATAAGCACACACCACAACAAGCACAGCCACAAGCTAAAAGGAAAAGGCCTGTGCACCCTAAGAAGAGGAAAGTCAGGAGCCTGCAGTCTTTGATGAGAAATGGCCCAGTGCAGCCTGAAGCTCCATCATCCGATTCAGAAGATTGTGCTGATGGTACTCTAATGCAGACTACTGACTCTGATAAGTCTTCCTCTCCCTATGTCTCTGAGTCTGATTAGTGAGACTAGAAGAAATGAAGATTGCAATATTGCCTCGTATTAGTAATTTAGTATCTACTGTCTGATTGCAATATTGCCTTGTATGATTAAGTGATTAGTGAGACTAGAACTCTTGATGACCTTTTGTGTTGTACTGTTAGCTTTATTCAACTGGTTATGTATCAACTATCAAGTATCAACTGGTTATTGCCTTGTCTGTTAGTTTTAAATGGCCCAGTGCAGCCTGTTGTAATGTACTCCTTTCAATCAGTAATGGTTATGAAGTTATACCAATGTCATGCTTACTTGAATCTTTTTTTTCAATCAGTAATTTTCCCTTGTGCTTCACATGAGGAATATGTTTGTATCATATCAGTGGCCTTTGTTGCTTACTGCTTGAATGCTACTTCTGAATTTATCCTAGTCCTGATCAGTTGCTGCTATCTGAACTGCTAGTTTGGTCCACTGGAAATGCTAGTTATTGTAGTTGCTGCGGATGGCTTAATTGATCACCAAACCAGGACATTTTTACATTTGTAGCAAGTCTAATGCATTGTTGCCTGATGAGGGTGGTGCTGAATTGTAAGCATGTAAAATGTGTTAAAAATGTCAGAGCTAGGCTTTCTTCTACACTGATGTGAATCTTCTGGTTTTGTCTGCAGTTGGTGATCTGATTTAGTATCGATTATCAAGTTATGCCAAGATCATGTGTTTTTTTCTCATTTTTTTTTGAAAAAACAGCTAAATGGCTTAGCTGCAGCTATATCCGGCTATATCTGCGCTTAGCTGTTGAGAAGGTCAGCAGCTAAGAGGCTTAGCCGGAGATTTAAAACATTGAGTGTTATATGCCTATCATCATGAAAATAAAAATTTTCAATTGCAGAAACTTAGAATCGGTACCAACAGATAGGTTTGGATATTTTCGTTTCCTTGAAGTATTGAGTGTGTCCCATTGTCCAAAGATCAAATCACGACACCTGTTTGCTCCATCCCTAAAGAAGCTGTATCTGGAAGACTCTGGGGATCTTGGATACAATATTGTGTGTAGTTTTCTCACCATCTTGCATTTATCAAACTGCCCTCTAGAATCCATCGAACTGCAAATGTGGAATCTTCCATTACTGCAGGAGCTAGAGATTAGTTCTTGTCCCTCTCTGACAGTTATTAGAGATTCAGAACCTATATCCTCTGACATTTTACATGGTGAGGCCAGAAGCAGAGCCATTGATAACACTTTCTTGTCCTTGACTGTTGTAAAAATTACAGATTGCAGAAACTTATCAAACCTTGAACAATTTCTACTACCAGCTTATTTGCCTATCATCAAGAAACTAATAATTTTCGATTGCAGAAGTTTAGAATTGGTACCAACTGAGAGGTTTGGAGATTTACGTTTGCTTGAAGTATTGAGTGTGTCCCATTGTCCAAAGATCAAATCACGACCCCTGTTTGCTCCATCCCTAAAGAAGCTGTATCTGGAAGACTCCGGGAATCTTGGATAGAAGATTGAGTGTAGTTCTCTCACCATCTTGCATTTATCAAACTACCCTCTAGAATCCATTGAACTGCAAATGTGGAATCTTCCATTACTGCAGGAGCTCAAGGTCAGTGTTTGTCGTTCTCTGACAATTATTAGAGATTCAGAACCCATATCCACTGACCTTTCCCATGGCGGGGCCAGAAGCAGTATGGGAAAGTTCCTGTTACTCACTGACCTAACCATTAGCTTCTGTGATAAGCTTAAAATTATTGATGACCACCTAAATCTCCCTGCCATTGAACGAATTTCTATTCTATCGTGTGGCTTGTTGTGCCTGCCAACTAAAAGATTGGGAGGCTTTCTTAAGGTTTTGGACATTTTAATGTGTGAAAGTCTCAACTGGCAAAGTGGAATGTTGTTACCACCCTCCCTCAAAAAGCTCAGATTATGGAATTGTGGGGATTTCTCCGCCTGGTTTCCCAGTTGCCTGGAGAACCTCACCTCCTTCAAGTCACTGGAGATTTATTACTGTGAATGCATAGTGTCCGTTCCTGGCCATCTGTGGAGTAATCTCAAATCACTTCAGAGATTGGAGTTTCATCATTGTCCACAGCTTATATCAATTGGTGGACCAAACGCAACTGCAAACATACATGCAATTATTGAAGGTTGCCCAAAGTTTGAGGGACGAGCGGGCTCAGGCTCTTGTTCTATATATAGACGAGCGGGCTCAGGCTCTTGTTCTTTATATGGTACGTATGCCAATTGTTTGCAGTGTAAATTATGGTCACAAATATGTTAGGACACTTTGGAGTGTGTGCATGTTGCGTTGTTTTAATAAAAAGTTTGATTCCACTTAGATTTTTCATTATAGAAAAATGGTCCTTTTTCCCCTCATCGTGTTGTCTTTTCGATGACAGTTTGAACATGGAAATCAAAGACGGTTGAGATGGAGCAAATAGCTGCAGGGCTTCAAGATCCACTGAGGAAACAAAACACATCACTTCTCCATGAATGGCCGAATCTGGTTCTTATGTTCTTACGGCTGTTCTCTTCCCTTTGCTGCAAGATGACATGAAAAACCATTCATAGACTGTTTTCTGTTATATGCTTAATGTTTTATATCTATTTTCTTTTGCGAAAAAATGTTTTTTTTTCTATGATCTATTTGCAATTCCTGGTTCTGTGCAAAATAAGTGGGGCACAACACTTACTATAATGTGACTTAATGCATTATACGGAGTATTACATAGTTTATTACTGGAGAGGGGCAAGAGCTAGAGTAGCCGCTGCTTGTTGTCTGTGTTTGGTTTGTGGAAAAATATGTGCAAGGTACCCAAAATATGCATTATAATATCATTTGGTTCTGCGCTAGTTCATTTGGGTGGCCTAAATGAGGGCCACGATTTGGTGGCTAAGATTTCACCGTCTCAAATTTTGGCTTTGCTATTTGGGGCATGTTTGTATGCAACCAACATATTATTGGAGTTGTCTTTTCAGTGCAGATCGTTTGTATCATGTATGCTTTCACTAGTAGAGAATAGACCTTTGATCCTCGGCCAAAATGGGCTCTAGTCCCGGAATTTTTTGCCCCCGGGACTAGAAATACCTTTAGTCCCGGTTGGAGGCTCCAACCAGGACTAAAGGTCCCTGCCCAACGGCTACTGCGCCAGACAGAGGTGGCAGGGACCTTTAGTCCCGGTTGGAGCCACCAACCGGGACTAAAGGTATACTTTTACTCCCGGTTTGTGGATCCAACCGGGAGTAAAAGTCTACTCCCGGGCTGTGGCTATTGCCTGTAAGTAATAATTCTTTCGATCTATTATTAAACTCATCATATGTGTGTATATGCATATAAATTATCCTAACAAGTACTATATATATATATGTAGATTTACAATAACAGAGCTCAGAAAGGAAGGCTGCAATGAAATTGGTTTTGTTGATCCCCATATAGTATTCAAAGACCCAATTACTCCAAAGACTAATTGGAAGTCTAAGTCAGAGAGTAACCTCATGAACTTCTTAGTGAACCAACGCCACAAGAAGGATATACTCTTTCCCTATAACTTCAAGTGAGTATTAATTATGTCGATCATCCTTAATGGCTCATATGTTGATTCTAGTTAATTAATGAGTGTTATGCGTTATATCTTATAAACACATGCAGCAATCACTGGATATTGATGGACATCGATCTGGTGAAAAGTCACTTGATAATCTATGACTCGATGAGAAAACCACAACAAGATTACCAAGATATGATAGATATTATCCAGAGGTAATTTCGGGATCTCTAGCAACTATATATACACACAAACATGATGATTAACTATATCTGATGACGTGACAAATTTTTTATTGGGCAGTGTTTGGAAAACCTTTGTTGAGAAGCAACACATGGAAAAATGCAAAGCGCCACTGAATGTAATCCCTTTGAAAGTAAGTCCCCTGAATCGCATCATCTTTATTAATTAAACATATAGCTTTCACCGGATCACCAGATTGGATGACAAATCTTTTTCTCGTAAAGTGGTGTCTGAGGCAGGAACAGGGGAACAACTACTGTGGTTACTATGTTTGCAAGTTTATCAAGGTGCTCTCCCAAAGAACTCGTACAGAGAGACTCAAAGTACGTTAAAAATACACTATATATTCATTTAATTATTATTATTGATTGTGTTACTATGTCTTTATATATATATATATATATATATATATATATATATATATATATATATATATATACATATATATATGTACATATATTAATTTATTTTCCTTTAATTCAAACCTGTAGACTCGATGGTTGGAGGAAAAGGTCATACGGCAAGACCAAATCAAAGCAATTCAAGAGTCTATAGCCGGATTTTTTAATGAGCAGGTCATCGATTCCAAGGGCGAGTTCTACTTCGACCCAACACTGCCATTGAAGCCAAGCTAGAGGATGAGAGGAAACTTGTTATGTCACAACAACTGTAATGCAATCTTTTGTAATATATGCACATGAAATAATATAATGTAAAATACACATATGCATGCATGCATGTAAATATATATATGATGCATGCATGCATATATATATATATATATATATATATATATATATATATATATATATATATATATATATATATATATATATATATATATATATATATATATATATTTCTATGCTTGAATTGTGTGATTTAATACGTTCATTGTGCTTGAACCGAAACATACTATACACGCGTATAAATATATAATTAGCAGCGTACAATACGACTTCAAAAACCTATTTTGAAAAGAAAACAAAAAAATAAAAAAGAAAAAAACCTTTAGTCTCGGTTCGTATTACCAACCGGGACTAAAGGTGCCGGCCATCGTGGCATGTCAGGAGGCACCTTTAGTCCCGGTTGGTGTTACCCACCGGGACTAAAGGTCCTCCTTTAGTCCCGGTTCCTGACCCGGGACTAAAGGACCCCCTTTAGTCCCGGATGTTTGCTCCCGGGTGGGAAACCGGGACTAGAGGGGGTTCCTCACCGGGAGTAAAGCTCTGTTCTCTACCAGTGTTTCTATATATGGAACTAAATATATGGATTGATTTATCTTTGACCGTAGCAACGCCTATCCATACTCTCTCTATCCAGGAATCATAATTGTATTTTGAAAGGGAAAGTCTAAAATTATATTCAAGTTTATTAGTCTAAAATGTGCATCAAAAGTTTTGTGTTCTAAGTGTCTCTGTTTTAGCAATTGACAATATATTACAAGAAAAATAAATGGTCAAAATCAACTTCGTATAACTTTCTCTCGTCAAAATATGATTCTCATTCTTAGACAGAAGAAGTAAAGCAAAATGTGTTTGATATCAAACACAAATTCGGTGGCATATAATTTTTCAGATAGTTACTACACGTAAGGTTTGAGTCACAATTCAGCCTCTATTTGGATGCTATTGCATTAAAAAACTACTCCATCCATCCTAAATTATAAGTTGTTTTTAGATTTTTTTAGGTACATTGTTTTGCTATCATCTAGATATACGCTATGTCTAGATATTATGTAATAAAAGTTATACATCTAAAAAAATTAAAGCGACTTATAATTTAGAATGAAGAGAGTATAATTTTTAAAAAATATAGAGTTATAAACGTGCAAGACCATAGCTTTTTTTTTAAAAAAAGCTTTAGTTGCAAAAAAAGCTTTAGAGCAACTCAAGAGCCTATCTATTTCCTTGTTGATAGAAATATAGGTTTTAGTGAAAAAATATCCTTCAATATAGTTTCTTTAATTACATCTTCAAATATGTCATTCTCTATTCCGTATTTCTCATTAGCGAAAGATAGAAATCGGAATTGGCTCTTTAGAGAGTGCACAATGTGTAGAAAAAAAAAACTGTTGGTGGCTTAAAAGAGAGGGTTTTTATTTAAATGCCTCTCCTAATAATGCTTTAGTGACTGACTTTAAGATAGAGTGGAGTTTTTAGAACTCCAAAAACCAATAATTTAAGTAATACTAGTAGAAATGCACATGCGCACGTGTCTATTAAAAATTATCATACTCAACAAAGATAAAAAGATCATTTATAAAGAAACAAAACATATTGTTCTTAAATAAAAAAATATGAAGTAACAAGTAATTATACACGGTATTAAGAAAATAGCATCAAATTAATATGATAGAACTGTTTTCCTTGCCTAAATTATTACAAAAATTTCCTGATCCGAAGGCATAATTTTGAACAAGAAATGAAAAATCATTTTTGGTGGTTCAGCATAGGTAAAGGTTATTGAACTGCACAGTAACTTTGAAGTTAACTTCTAACGAGGAGATCTTGCACGCCCATACATATAGCTGGAGGCCTCTAAATTTTGTTTTGTTGCCTGCATTTGGCAACCGCAATGATAGCAGCATTTGGGAAGTGAAAATAGAGTGTCGATCACCATCGGCTCCAATTTGGGAAGTTATTCATCCCGATGTACAATTCCTGTAAGCAAGCGAGGAAAGATCAACTTTTTATGCTACCAAAAGAAAAGAAAGCGCAGGGAGAAGTAGACAATAATATGGACCAAAAAAAAAATCTCACCTCGATTAAGCATGAACCCAACACATGTTGTCGAGGGCATATAGTTCCAGCAATCTGCACACACCTTAAACTCGCCGGTGAGTAGTAGGTCATATAAATTTGATACAATCTACCCAAAGCATGACAGAATTCAAGTGATCCTCATGATACTATCTCTATGTAGCTAAGAATTCTGAGTAATCAACCAAGTGTTGTGCTTCGAATCAGTACAGAAATTCATTTAATGAAAAACTAATTTTCTTTATTAGTTTGAAACTTGGATGTATGTCTAATGGTCATTGCAATCTTAGCAATCAAACCAAGTGCTTCTCATTTCTCAGTATTCTTGCGGCATAAATATTAGTAAAACTATACACCAAAAGTTTGACAAAACAATCACTAATCTTTAGAGCAGTTTGATTAGGCAACATATCATTGAACTTGAACATCACCACAGCAATCCAAATTGTCGCAAAGAAGCCCGTGCAAAACAACGGTAAACAAAGTAGTTCTCCTAAGATTATGGCAGATGGAAAATATAGCTGAATTATTGTAAAGCACATATTCATAGTCGGATGATATTTTCATGTAAAAAATCTCTACAATATTTTCACAACAAGAACAGAAAGGGAAGGATCTTTTAGCACATTAGCTCAAGGAACTTCTGCGCCAACCGTATCAGCAAACCATTAAACTATAGAGAATTTTAGAAAGATCTTAAATTCTCCATAATGTTAGAGCATTCAAATTCTCTAATAATAGATTTTAAGACATAACAGTTATTTGAAGCATTTCCTAAAAAATGAATAACTAAATAAATATCAGTTTATGTGGGTTACCTAAAGCGACTCAATTGCACGATAGCAAAACCTTCATCCTTTTCTGTGATAGTTAAGGCACCATTCACTACACAAGCGCGCACACGTCTATAAAAAAACGTATTATACGCAATGTGAGAATACTAAAATAATGTTTCTAGTAAATATGATGTGCGGCGCGCACATGTTTTTATTGAAAAAAAAGATCATTTGTAATGTAGGGATGTATAGCAATAAATATTTTTAAAAGACAATTACAGATTAAAATAATGATATTAACAAATCATCCAACACTCAACCTGCATGAAAAAAAGAAATAAAGAATTCAATTTATAGAAGATCTGTCTGGTCTCTAATGTGCTCACGAAACATATCTATTACTCAAGTGGGCTGTAGTGAGATGACAAACTCTGTTTTGGTGGGTTTTAACCGTGCACAATGATAACAGTTCCTTCGTACAAAAATAAATTCAATATATATAAATGGAAGAAAAATTATAATAAATAATTGACTATATACACTTATCAGCATCATCTATATACACTTGTAATGATAACACCAGGTGGGAGTGGGATCGTGCTATCTGCTATACATACCACCGACCTAAAAAAACAAACATAAATAAATTAAATCTACCAATGTGTTGACGTTCTGTATGCTGTGATGACATGGTCATGCCCTTCCTTCCAATAAGACCCGTGATTTTCAATATTTCTTTGTGCTTCTAGGCTATTTTATATAAAGAGTACAATGCAATGATAACCGGGAATACGAGACATTAGGACAGAATAATGAAACTAGGGTTGGAGGCGCTACTTTACTGCACCAGATTGGTAGGTGGCTCACCGATAAATTGATATGAAGCGTTAGATTTAAAGACTCGAGTAAATCTAAAGGATAAAAATTAAGGTGAGTAGAAATATCAGGTGACAGACTATTTTCAATTATTTCGCTCTTTTATATAGTATAGAGATTATAGTTTGTCGTATCAAATGCTCTACGCTCAAAATATTTTATAAAATATATAGATTTTTTTTTCTAAAACTCAAAAAATATTTTGCATCCAATAAACGGTCCACGAACAAGAGGACAGACTTGAGGGCCCAGAAGCCTGTGACATTGTCCCCTGAATCTTATCCCCTCCTCCGACCATCTCTCTTCACCCCCTCTTCCTCGGCGAGCTCCACCTCCACGGAGACCAGAGCGCCCGGCGCTGCGGCGGAGGTCCAAGCCGAGCTCCGATTACTCCCCCTCCCAACCGCGCAACCCTGTCCATGGCGCGCGCGGCGCGGCCTCGACGAGCCCCTGTGCATCCCCGCCTCCGGCGCTCGGCCTGCTAAGCCACCATTCCTCTCCGCGCGCCCTCCTCCCCCTCTCCCTCTCCTAAACCCACGCCACTCCTCCTCATGGGCCCGCCGGCCTACACGGCCTCCCCCTGCACGGGTTCCGCTCTCTTCTCCAACTCCCGAGCGCCGCCACCGCCGCCGCCGCGTCTACTTCTCCAGCGTGGCCCGGGGGCGCCGTTGGCCGCTGGGAGGTACGGCGGCCGCGTAGCCCCGTCGCAGGAGAGGCGCCGCTCGGCCCCGGCTCAGGAGAAGCGCCGCCCCTCGGAGTCGTCGTCCCGGACCCAGCTCCCGGAGCGGAAGCGGCACTGGAAGGCGGGGGAGTTCCCGGGGACCGCTACTGCCGATAGGGGTGGCGGCGGACGGCTGCCCGCTCAAGGGAAGCGGCATTCGAAGGCCGGGGAGTTTCCCGGGACGGACGGCGGCGGCCGCCCAGCCCCCGCCCCGTCGCAGGGGAAGCGGCATTGGAAGGCCGGCGAGTTCCCGGGCACCGCCGCCGGCCCCGGTTCGGGGACGCCGAGGACTCCCCTCAAGAACGTCAAGAAGCGGCTGGACGCCCGCGCGGACGCCAAGGCGTGGGCGTGCACCGTCACCGAGGCCCTCGCCGACCGCGTCAGCTCCAAGAACTGGCAAGAGGCGCTTCAGGTAAAACACCACAACCGGTTACATCTGATTTCCCTTGGTTGCATTGCTCCATCGTCTCCAAAAATTCAAAATTCCTCTTAATTGCTAGTTAGATTCAATTGTTTGTTTGAGGAAAGGAAATAGTGGCAAATGTTGTTACTAACACTAATTGCGAATTGGTGCTGGCAGGTCTTTGAGATGCTCAAGGAGCAGCCGTTCTACCATCCCAAAGAGGGCACCTACATGAAGCTCATAGTGTTGCTTGGCCGATCAGGGAAGCCTGCCCGGGCGCACCAACTCTTTGATGAGATGTTGCAACAAGGATGCCAGCCAACCCCTGAGCTTTACACCGCCTTAGTTGGGGCCTACTGCCGCAGCGGCCTACTGGACGAGGCGCTCCAGCTCCTCAATGACATGAAGGGCTCACCGTTGTGCCAGCCTGATGTCTACACCTACAGCGCCATCATCAAGGCCTGTGTTGATGCCACAAGATTCGACCTCATCGATGTTATGTACAAAGACATGGCTGAGCGCTCTATAGCGCCCAACACAGTCACGCAGAATATTGTCCTCAGTGGCTACGGAAAGGCTGGACGGCTGGATGACATGGAGAGAGTGCTCTCCGACATGCTCGACAGCACAGCCTGCAAACCGGATGTCTGGACCATGAACATTATCTTAAGCTTGTTTGGAAACAGGGGCAAGGTTGAATTGATGGAAAAATGGTACGAGAAATTCAGAAGCTATGGGATCGAACCAGAGACTCGCACTTTGAACATCCTGATTGGTGCCTATGGGAAGAAGCGGATGTACGATAAGATGTCTGCAGTCATGGAGTACATGCGCAAGCTTGCCTTCCCATGGACAACTGCGACATACAATAATGTGATTGAGGCCTTTGCTGAGGCAGGGTGATGCCAAAAACATGGAGCATACATTTAACCAGATGCGCTCTGAGGGTATGAAGCCGGATACAAAGACCTTCTGTTGTCTAATAACTGGGTTTAGCAAAGCAGGCCAATTCCATAAGGTGGTGGGCATGGTTAAGCTTGCTGATAGGCTGGATGTGCCTGCAAATACATCTTTCCACAATGCTATTCTTGGTGCATGTGCAAGAGCAGATGATCTTATGGAGATGGAGAGGGTCTTCAGGCACATGAAGCATACACAGTGTGAGCCTGATGCTGTGACATACTCTATCTTGGTGGAAGCTTATCGGAAGGAAGGAATGACAGACAAGATTTATATTTTGCATCAGGAGAACCCAACTTTGGTTCCAACTGATTTTGTCATGGTTTAACTGACCCACTGACTGAATAACGGACCAGAAATGTTTAGGCTTGGTTGCAGTGGTTGAATATTTTCCTGCTATCAATGTTTGGAATTGATGATGCTACCAAGCAGAGTGGCAGTTATTCTCCAACTCCATTTTTTGTCTGTTGGCCTGCAGAGTTAATATAGATGTTTTCTCGAACTGAAGGGGGTTTCAGTGAGATGTGCCCATCTCCACAGTATGCATAACTCAGATACAAGGAGTTATAAGGCTCTGAAAGTGCTTCAGTAAGATTCTGGCCAGTTTGAGTTACCAAGTATTTGGGAACAGAGGAAGTTTTCTGAACTGGTGAATGCGAACAAAATTGTATGTTTCTCCACTATGGCACTGTTAATCCTTTTCTTGACAACACGGGACTTATACATAGTTTGGGAGAATAAAAGAATTCCTAATCTCTGATGGTAAAATTTTCTGTGGCCCTACTCTGTACCAGCCTATGCCCAATATCTTTCAGATTAATATTTGGTACCTTTTCACAATCTTTTCACAAATTTATAGCTGTGACTTCTAGTACATTGCACATGTAGTGAAACTTGGAATATTTGTGTACAGAAGGGTAGGCATTAAGTTTTCTCTAGCACCCTTAATGTGTAGTTTGGCGATTATGTGCATTTCACCAAACAATATGTTAAGGCAGTGGATTAAATTTGATTTGTCAGATTCTACACACTACAGGAGCTATGTTGCATTTTTTTTAATGAGGTATATAGTAGAGTATAAGCGTATTACCAATCCTGTAGCCAAGTGATATGATTGAGATCATGGGTTAAGGCTCCTCTTCTCTTATGAATTAGCATGATGGCTTATCTGAACTGCTAGAGCTATTGGTGCTTGTTTTTGCATATTCACTTATAGTACTAAACATTGTAGATCAAAATGATTTTTTAATACCTCTTGAAAATTATCTACTGTACTTCCTTTCCGGGTGCTTAAATCCACATGATACAACAGGAGCTTGTAATGCAACTCTTAGATCAATGGTGCAGAATTTTTCTCTCAGCAGTTGAGCTTTCGATATACCGCCATCTTTTGTCCATATAGAGTGCTTTCGAGGATCCTACTAGTATCATCTTTCCTGATGCAAAGATAAGAATATATATATATTTTTTTAACAAACCAGAAGGACAAAATTTTTTTTTAAAAGAATCAAGCATCCACAGTTAAATCAATTCATTTTAGTTATCTAATATATGTCCATTGGATTTGGGATTATATAGAATGAGTATATCACTTTTAGAACTATATTCCTTTTTTTTGAGGAAAAGATTATGCTGATTTTATCTGCTCCAAAAGTCGCTTGAAATCAAATGGAATGCACATAGTTTCAAATTACCCTGAAGTATTATTAACTTATGGGGGTGAGTGGAGGGGAGGCATAGACCGTGAATTGAGGCACATCTTTTTGTAGGAAAAATAATCATCGAAATCAGTGTTGAAATGGAGGGATGAACATAGCACCCAAAGGTCTTCTGGAAGATTTAGTTTCAGAAAATACACAGCGAGAACATTCCTCAGAATTTCTGAAAATGGATTTTTAGGATTATTAAGTGATTTTCAGGAACTATGAAATGTCCACAGACGACAGTGGATGACAAGTGGGTCCTGGGACAATGTCAAGGTCACTGAGCTTGTGGAACAAAAAGGCAAAGTCAGCCTTTTATCTATGGGTCAAGACCATATACTCCTTAGGCTGGTCTTCGTGCTTGGGCCAAACCTATCACAGCCTAGCCAGGTTTGGCAGAAAACATGACCCGTGAGCCTCTGTTTTAGAAATTAATGCCCAGTAGGTTGAACTGAAAACGGAAAGTAAACACAACTTTTGAAGAAATAAAAAAACAGATTCTGAGGATGCTCTCTGGAGTCTGGACTAAAACCACTGGCAAACACTTCATCATCAGATGATGTGAACTGCTATGTGCTATCTGCTAGTGATCACTTACAATTTACATATGATGACACAGGTAGCAGTACATTTAGCATTTTGACTCTGGTATGCCCCTTCTAAACATTCTACCTTACAGTTTTCCCATGCCATTATAACTTGGGATACCCTATGAGAAAATGCACTCATTTTTCCTAGTACTATAGTAGCCTAACAATCACAAACACTATGGAAGTGCGCCGCCGTATTTTGCGGATCGCTTCCTCTTGTTTCCTGTAGAAGATTTCAGCTCCTGAATCTCACAAGCATAGACATAGCTATAATAGGGTGGTATGGGAGACTTCCATGCCAGGGCTTCGAATCTCCCAGGAAGCTTTGCGTCTCCATAAGTCACATCGTGCAAAGTGATCTTGGGAACCTGATGATGATCCTGCTGTGAAGAGTGCCGATGATACTGATGGTAAGCAACCACCTGCTCAGACCTCCTGTGTATCCTCCCAAAATATACTGGTTTGTTCTGGTTCAGCAGGTCGTATGGGTGCTCACCAAACTTGGACACATGTCTCTGGAACTGCGACCTCATGAATGCGGCAAACTTCCTCCAGAATTGGACGCTGAAGCTGTCCCTCAGCATGCGGGCGGATACGTTGGCGATGATCATGCTCCCGTTCAACGTCGCTGCAATCTCCATTGCCAGGTTGGTGAGCTGCCTTGGGTGTGACATGGGGTCTGCGCTCCCGAACGCGAGCGTCCTGAAGAAATTACCAGTAGGCCTCATGCGACAGGGGCTTCAGATTTAGGGCCTGTGTTGTTCCAAGCTTTGCGATCTTGTCAGAACGGCTTGTAAGTATGATCTTGCTACCTCTGGGCATCCAATGTTTAGATGCAGAGTACAGCCTGTTCCACACATCTTCGTCCAGATCCCCACCTACCTCCACAACAAGAAGCAATCTCCTTGTCGCCCCATCTTTGTTGGAAGAATAATCTGACGTGCTGCAATCTTGCTGTCTCATTGCACATAATCCTTCTCTGAAAGCTGCTAGCCCATCATATAGAAAGTCATGGTCGCTCAAGAACACGGTTTCTGAGAAATGACCACGGACTCTTTCATCCTTGCAGACATGGGCGACTATCGTGCTCTTGCCGACCCTGAAGGGACCGACGATCGGCAGCACCGCTGGTTCTTCGGCACCAGAATGCTGTGCATACAACAGGAAGTCGATGACAAGCTGTGCTTCTATCTGGCGACCAAACATGCAGTTGCCCAGCAGGAGATACATGCTGTAAGGATGGCGGTCAATGCCACGACTGTTGTCGTTCGCCAAGAACAGGACTAGCTCATGGGCATCGACGATCATGGCGCTCAGACGGTCAA